>NC_054497.1:14018232-14037343 GCF_017639515.1 Carcharodon carcharias
CAGCATGTCCTTTACTGAAACATTCATTCAACAAAAGCTTCAAAACCACTCAGAGCCGGATAAAACGCGAGGGGAACAAAAACAAAAATACCTGGAAAAACTCAGCAGGTCTGGCAGCATCTGCGGAGAGGGACACTGTTAACGTTTCGAGTCCGTATGACTCTTCAACAGAACTAAGTAAAAATAGAAGAGAGGTGAAATATAAGCTAGTTTAAGGGGGGAGGGAGGGGGTGGGACAAGTAGAGCTGGATGAAGGATCAGTGATAGGTGGAGATAACCAAAAGATGTCACAGACAAAAGGACAAAGAGGTGTTGAAGGTGGTGATGTTATCTAAGGAATGTGCTAATTAAGGGTAGAAAGCAGGACAAGCAAGATACAGATAGCCCTAGTAGGGGTGGGGTGGGGTGAAGGAATCGAAATGGACTAAAAGGTAGAGATAAAACAATGGATGGAAATACATTTAAAAATAATGGAAATAGGTGGGAAAAGAAAAATCTATATAAATTATTGGGAAAAAAAGGGGAGGATCGGAAAGGAGGTGGGGTTGGAGGAGAGAGTTCATGATCTAAAATTGTTGAACTCAATATTAAGTCTGGAAGGCTGTAAAGTGCCTAGTCGGAAGATGAGGTGCTGTTCCTCCAGTTTGTGTTGAGCTTCACTGGAACAATGCAGCAGGCCAAGGACGGACATGTGGGCAAGAGAACAGGGTGGAGTGTTGAAATGGCAAGCGACAGGGAGGTCTGGGTCATGCTTGCGGACAGACCGAAGATGTTCTGTAAAGCGGTCACCCAGTCTGCGTTTGGTCTCTCCAATTAGAGGAAACCGCATTGGGAGCAACGAATGCAGTAGACCAGATTGAGGGAAGTACAAGTGACATGCTTCACTTGAAAGGAGTGTTTTGGCCCTTGGACAATGAGGAGAGGGGAAATAAAGGGGCAGGTGTTGCATTTTCTGCGGTTGCATGGGGAGGTGCCGTGGGAGGGAGTTGAGGTGTGGGTGTGATGGAGGAGTGGACCAGGGTGTCCCAGAGGGAACGATCCCAGCGGAATGCCACCAGGGGGGCGGTGAAGGGAATAAAAACAAAAAACTGTGGATGCTGGAAATACAAAACAAAAACAGAATTACCTGGAAAATCTCAGCAGGTCTGGCAGCATCGGCGGAGAAGAAAAGAGTTGACGTTTCGAGTCCTCATGACCCTTCGACAGAACTGAGTGAATATTAGGAGAGGGGTGAAATATAAGCTGGTTTAAGGTGGGGGGAGAGAAGTGGGTGAGGGGTGGGTATGGTTGTGGGGACGGGCGGGCAGTGGTGGGAGGGGTGGTTGGGGGATGTCACAGACGGAGGAACAAAGAGATGTTGAGGGTGGCGGTGTTGTCTGGATGAGTGTGCAGATAGAGAGTGGATGGCAGGACATTCCTTCAACACCTCTTTGTCCTTCTGTCTGTGACATCTTTTGATTGTCTGCTCCTGTCACTGCTTGCTTGTCCCTGCGGCTATACCCACCCCCCACCCACTTCTCTCCCCCCACCCCACCCCCACCTTAAACCAGCTGATATTTCACCCCTCTCCTAATATTCACTCAGTTCTGTGGAAGGGTCATGAGGACTCGAAACGTCAACTCTTTTCTTCTCCGCCAATGCTGCCAGACCTGCTGAGTTTTTCCAGGTAATTCTGTTTTTGTTGTGGCGGTGAAGGGAAGATGTGTTTGGTGGGGGCATCATGCTGGAGTTGGCGGAAATGGCGGAGGATGATCCTTTGAATGCGGAGGCTGGTGGGGTGATAAGTGAGGACAAGGGGGACCCTATCATGTTTCTGGGAGGGAGAGGAAGTTTTTTTTTAAAACATTAGCGGAGTTGGCTCCCGATTGGTGAAGCATAGAGGGGTTTGCGAGCGAGTGAGCGGACGAGAGGCAGAGTCCTGGTGATTAATGGTGGCATTGATCCCAGAGGCCAGAGGTCAAATCCTGCAACTTTTCAGTGAAACGATTCTAATATTCAGCATCCAATTAGTACCGAGTGACTGCTGCCAAATTAGCTCTGAACAAGACTCTGTTATCTGGAGTGGATCATGGGCAGAATGTTTGGGTCAGAGCTCGGGCGTGTGCTTGTCCCGCTCGAGAGTAAATCGGGAGATGAACAGACGGGCTAGTGTCCCGATATCAACCCGCGCTCAGGCGATATTTCGGTGGGTGGAGACGCGCAGAAGTCAGAAGTGTGCCCACCGACAATAAAGAGGGTAATTAAAACCATTAGAGGTGTAATTGTCTCCGATTTTTCGAGACCCGTCCAACCTTACAATTGGCGGACGGATGAATCGGCTGGGCCCAGACTTGACAATTCTCATAAAACCTCATCCAAGGGTAGGATGAGGATTCCACTCTTAAACTTAAAAAAAAATAAAGATCTATGGAGAGCATTTTTATCCTGGATACATTCAGGGGACGGATTCTGAGGTGTGGACATTTTTTTACGGATTTTATAATCTTTACTTATTGGTTTTAAAGTCGTCAGCTCTCTGCCTTCAGGGATCTTTCACTCTGCGCCCACCCTCCTCCCACTCCCACCCCAGCAGCGCTGAGCATTTCATTTTAATTGGCCAGCGCGAAATCGCATTGGGTGATCCATTACCCCGGTCACTCCCAGGCCCTACACTGTCCCCATCAAACACTCCCAGGACAGGTACAGCATGGGGTCACTGATGACTCCATCTCAATAATTTTGGACAGGGTCTTGGATTCTCTACTGAATCACTCCACTGCCCCCACATCCCCCTCGCCACCCCCCCACCCCCCCCAACCACCCACCCACCACCCTGGTATAATCGTTCCTTTCACAAGTACAGGATACAGGACGTCAGTTCTTACGTGAATTTATTTCGGGGATATATATCACCTGGGGAACTGAGGGGAACTCATCTGCTCTTCCAACAGTGGTCAGGTGATCATCTACATGTATTGTAGCGTGGACCAGGAACCATATCGGCACCCTCAGGAGTCTTCTTGTGCCCCACGAGGTGTGAGTCAACCAAATGTGTCACCCAAGCAGTTGCAATTTTTATTTGAAGCCAGTGAGGGGGTGTCAACTGTCTCTTATTGTTAAACTCCTGGGAAAGTAGAAAATTCTCACACCTCAACCACCAGCCCCACCCACCATCATGTCTCCACACGCTGCTTAGGTGTTCCTGAAAGATCGATGAATTGAAGGCTGCAGTCAGCCAGAATTAAGTTTCACTCGAGCTGCTGTTACAAGGCCACTTCGTCATCATCCAAAAACACATGCTCTGTACATGTGTGTGCGTGTGTGTGTGTGAGTGTGCGTGAGTGAGTGTGTGTGCGAGTGTGTTAATGTATGTGTGTGCCACTCTCTCTTTCTCACACTCTCTATTAACAGGACAATCTCTCAAGGGCCAGAAGTGGGAACAAAGGAGGTAGGAATGGAAGTTGAAAGAAAGCTGGCTTGAAGGGCATCACAATCTCCCTGGGCAAACTCAGGCCCACGTGGACAGTGTGTGAAGGGGTAAAAATAGACATAAATGGGTAGCGTGAAGGGCTAAAAATGGAGATACATGGGCAGTGTCTGAAGGGATAAAATGGAGAACATGGGCAGTGTGAAGGGGTAAAAATGGGGATACATGGGCAGTGTGAAGGGGTAAAAATGGAGATAGATGGGCACTGTGTGAGGGGGTAAAAATGGGGATACGTGGGCAGTGGGAAGGGGTAAAAATGGAGATAAATGGACAGTGTGTGAAGGGGTAAAAATAGACATAAATGGGCAGTGTGAAGAGGTAAAAATGGAGATAAATGGGCACTGAGTGAGGGGTTAACAATGGAAATACATGGGCAGTGTGAAGGGGTAAAAATAGACATAAATGGGCAGTGTGAAGGGGTAAAAATGGAGATACATGGTCAGTGTGAACGGGAAAAATGTAGATAAATGAGCAGTGTGAAGGGGTAAAAATGGAGATAAATGGACAGTGTGTGAAGGGGTAAAAATAGACATAAATGGGCAGTGTGAAGAGGTAAAAATGGAGATAAATGGGCACTGAGTGAGGGGGTAACAATGGAGATACATGGGCAGTGTGTGAAGGATTAAAAATGGAGAACATGGGGAGACTAAAGGGGTAAAATTGGAGATACATGGGCAGTGTGAAGGGGTAAAAATAGAGAACATGGGGAGAGTAAAGGGGTAAAATTGGAGATACATGGGCAGTGTGAAGGGGTAAAAATGGAGATATATGGGCGCTGAGAAAGGGGATAAAAATGGGGATACATGGGCAGAGTGAAGGGGTAAATATGGAGATACATGGGCAGAGTAAAGGTCTAAAAAGGGAGTTATATGGGCAGTGTCCGAAGGGTAAAAATGGAGAACATGGGCAATGTAAAGGGGTAAAAATGGAGATACATGGGCAGTGTGAAGGGGTAAAAATGGACATAAATGGACAGCTTGTGAAGGGGTAAAGATAGGCATAAATGGCCAGTGTGAAGGGGTAAAAATGGAGATACATGGGCAGTGTAAAGGGGTAAAAATTGGGATACATGGGCAGTGTCTGAAGGGTTAAAAATGGAGAACATGGGCAGTGTAAAGGTGTACAAATGGAGATACATGGGCCATGTGAAGGGGTAAAAAGGTAGATACATGGGCAGTGTGAAGGGGTAAAATGGAGATACAAGGACAGTGTGTGAACGGGTAAAAATAGACATAAAAAGGCAGTGTGAAGGGGTAAAAATGGAGATACGTGAACATTGTGTGAAGGGGTAAAAATAGATATAAATGGGCAGTGTGAAGGGGTAGAAATGGAGATACATGGACAGTGTGGGAAGGGGAAAAATAGACATAAATGGGCAGTGTGAAGGGGTAAAAATGGAGATACATGGGCAGTGTGAAGGGGTAAAAATGGAGATATATGGGCAGTGTGTGAAGAGTTAAAAATGGAGAACATGGGCAGAGTAAAGGGGTAAAATTGGAGATACATGGGCAGTGTGAAGGGGTAAAAAAGGAGATATATGGGCACCGAGAAAGGGGGTAAAAATGGAGATACATGGGCAGAGTGAAGGGGTAAAAATGGAGATACATGGGCAGTGTAAAGGGCTAAAAAGGGAGATACAAGGGCAGTGTCCCAAGGGTTAAAATGGTGATACATGGGCAGTGTGAAGGGGGAAAAGTGGAGATACATGGACAGTGTGTGAAGGGGTAAAAATAGACATAAATGGGCAGTGTGAAGGGGTAAAAATGGAGATGCATGGGCACTGAGTGAGGGGGTAAAAATGGAGATACATGGGCAGTGCGAAGAGGTAAAAATGCAGATACGTCGGCAGTGTAAAGGGGTAAAAATGGAGATGCATGGGCAGTCTAACAGGGTACAAATGGAAATATATGGGCACTGAGTGAGGGGGTAAAAATGGAGATGCATGGGAAGAGGGAAGGGGTAAAAATGGAGATACATGGGCTGTGTAAAGGGCTAAAAAGGGAGATACAAGGGCAGTGTCCCAAGGGTTAAAATGGAGAACATGGGCAGTGTAAAGGGTAAAAATGGAGATACATGGGCAGTGTGAAGGGCTAAAAATGGAGATACATGGGCAGTGTCTGAAAGGTTAAAATGGAGCACATGGGTAGTGTAAAGGGTTAGAAATGGAGATACATGGGCACTGAGTGAGCGGGTAAAAATAGACATAAATGGGCAGTATGAAGGGGTAAAAATGGAGATACATGGGCAGTCTGAAGGGGTAAAAATGGAGATATATGGGCAGTGTGTGAAGGGGTAAAATGGAGAACATGGGCAGTGTAAAGGGGTGAAAATGGAGATATATGGGCAGTGTGAAGGTGTAAAAATGGATATATATGGACAGTGTGTGAAGGGGTAAAAATAGACATAAATGGGCAGTGTGAGGGGGTAAAAATGGAGATACATGGGCAGTGCGAAGGGGTAAAAATGTAGAACATGGGGTACTGTAAAGTGGTAAAATTGGAGATACATGGGCAATGAGTTAGGGGGCAAAAATGGAGATACATGGGCAGTGTGAAGGGGTAAAAATGGAGAACATGGGCAGTGAAAAGGGCTAAAAATGGAGATACATGGACATTGTGTGAAGGGATAAAAATTAACATAAATGGGCAATGTGAAGGGGCAAAAATGGATATAAATGGGCACTGAGTGAGGGGGTAAAAATGGAGATACATGGGCAGTATGAAGGGGTAAAAATGGAGATACATAGGCAGTCTGAAGGGGTAAAAATGGAGATATATGGGCAGTGTGTGAAGGGTTAAAAATGGGGAACATGGGCAGTGTAAAGGGGTAAAATTGGAGATCCATGGGCAGTGTGAAGGGGTAAAAATGGAGATATATGGGCACTGAGAAAGGGGGTAAAAATGGAGATACATGGGCAGTGTGAAGGGGTAAAAATGGAGATACATGGGCAGTGAAAAGGGCTAAAAAGGGAGATACATAGGCAGTGTCCGAAGGGTTAAAATGGAGAACATGGGCAGTGTAAAGGGGTAGAAATGGTGATGCATGGGCAGTGTAAAGGGGGAAAAATGGACATACATGGACCGTGTGTGAACGGGTAAATAGAGACATAAATGGTCAGTGAGAAGGGGTAAAAATGCAGATACATCGGCAGTGTAAAGGGGTAAAATTGGAAATCCATGGGCAGTGTGAAGGGGTAAAAATGGAGATACATGGGCATTGTAAAGGGGTAAAAATAGAAATACATGGACAGTGCGTGAAGGGGTAAAAATAGACATAAATGGGCACTGTGAAGGGGTAAAAATGAAGATAAATGGGCACTGAGTGAGGGCGTAAAAATGGAGATACATGGGCAGTATGAAGGGGTAAAAATGGAGATACACGGGCAGTCTGAAGGGGTGAAAATGGATATGTATGGGAAGTGTGTGAAGGGTTAAAAATGGGGAACATGGGCAGTGTAAAGGGGTAAAATTGGAAATCCATGGGCAGTGTGAAGGGGTAAAAATGTAGATATATGGGCACTGAGAAAGGGGGTAAAAATGGAGATGCATGGGCAGAGTGAAGGGGTAAAAATGGAGATACATGGGCTGTGTAAACGGCTAAAAAGGGAGATAAATGTGCAGTGTCTGAAGGGTTAAAATGAAGAACATGGGCAGTGTAAAGGGCTAAAAATGGAGATATATGGGCACTGAGAAAGGGGGTAAAATTGGAGATACATGGGCAGTGTGAAGGAGTAAAAATGGTGATACATGGGCAGTGTGAAGGGGGAAAATGGACATACATGGACAGTGTGTGAAGGGGTAAAAATAGACATAAATGGGCAGTGTAACGGGGTAAAAATGGAGATATATGGGCACTGAGTGAGGGGGTAAAAATGTAGATACATGGGCAGTGTGAAGGGGTTAAAATGGAGATACACGGACAGTGTGTGAAGGGGTAAAAATACACATAAATGGGCAGTGTGAAGGGGTAAAAATGGAGATACATGGGCAGTGTGATGGGTAAAAATGGAGATACATGGGCAGTGTCTGAAAGGTTAAAATGGAGCACATGGGTAGTGTAAAGGGGTAGAAATGGAGATACATGGGCACTGAGTGAGCGGGTAAAAATGGAGATACATGGGCAGTGTGAAGGTGTAAAAATGGAGATATATGGGCAGTGTGCAAATGGTTAAAAATGGAGATACATGGGCAGGGTAAAGGGGTAAAATTGGAGATAAATGGGCAGTGTCTGAAGGGTTAAAATGGAGAACATAGGAAGTGTAAAGGGGTAAAATTGGAGATATATGGGCAGTGTGAAGGGGTAAAAATGGAGATAAATGGCCAGTGTAAAGAGATACATGGGCAGTGTCCGAAGGGTTAAAATGGAGAACATGGGCAGTGTAAAGGGGTAAAAATGGAGATATATGGGCAGCGTTAAGGGGCAAAAATGGACATATATGGACAGTGTGTTAAGGGGTAAAAATAGACATATGGGCAGTGTGAGGGGGTAAAAGTGGAGATACATGGGCAGTGCGAAGGGGTAAAAATGGAGATATATGGGCACTGAGAAAGGGGGTAAAAATGGAGATGCATGGGAAGAGGGAAGGGGTAAAAATGGAGATACATGGGCTGTGTAAACGGCTAAAAAGGGAGATAAATGGGCAGTGTCCGAAGGGTTAAAATGAAGAACATGGGCAGTGTAAAGGGCTAAAAATGGAGATATATGGGCACTGAGTGAGGAGGTAAAAATGGAGATAGATGGGCAGTGCGAAGGGGTAAAAATGCAGATACATCGGCAGTGTAAAGGTGTAAAAATGGAGATACATGGGCAGTGTAACGGGGTAAAAATGGAGATATATGGGCACTGAGTGAGGGGGTAAAAATGTAGATACATGGGCTGTGTAAACGGCTAAAAAGGGAGATAAATGGGCAGTGTCCGAAGGGTTAAAATGGAGAACATGGGCAGTGTAAAGGGGTAAAAATGGAGATATATGGGCACTGAGAAAGGGGGTAAAATTGGAGATACATGGGCAGTGTAAAGGGGTAAAAATGGTGATACATGGGCTGTGTGAAGAGGAAAAATGGACATACATGGACAGTCTGAAGGGGTAAAAATGGAGATGTATGGGCAGTGTGTGAAGGGTTAAAAATGGGGAACATGGGCAGTGTAAAGGGATAAAATTGGAGATCCATGGGAAGTGAGAAGGGATATAAATGGAGATATATGGGCACTGAGAAAGGGGGTAAAAATGGAGATATATGCGCAGAGTGAAGGGGAAAAAATGGAGATACATGGGCAGTGCAAAGGGCTAAAAAGGGAGATACGTGGGCAGTGTCCGAAGGGTTAAAATGGAGAACATGGGCAGTGTAAAGGGGTAAAAATGGTGATACATGGGCAGTGTGAAGGGGGAAAAATGGATATACATGGACAGAGTGTCAAGTGTTAAAAATGGGGAACATGGGCAGTGTAAAGGGATAAAATTGGAGATCCATGGGAAGTGAGAAGGGATAAAAATGGAGATATATGGGCACTGAGAAAGGGGGTAAAAATGGAGATACATGGGCAGTGTGAAGGGGAAAAAATGGAGATACATGGGCAGTGTAAAGGGCTAAAAAGGGTGACACATGGGCAGTGTCCGAAGGGTTAAAATGGAGAACATGGGCAGTGTAAAGGGGTAAAAATGGTAATACATGGGCAGTGTGAAGAGGGAAAAATGGATATACATGGACAGTGTGTGAAGGGTTAAAAATAGACATAAATGGGCAGTGTGAAGGGGTAAAAATGGAGATACATGGGCTCTGAGTGAGGGGGTAAAAATGGAGATACATGGGCAGTGCGAAGGGGTAAAAATGCAGATACATCAGCAGTGTAAAGGGGTAAAAATGGATATACATGGGCAGTGTAACGGGGTAAAAATGGAGATATATGGGCACTGAGTGAGGGGGTAAAAATGGAGATACATGGGCGGTGTGAAGGGGTTAAAATGGAGATACATGGGCAGTGCGAAGGGGTAAAAATGTAGAACATGGGGCATTGTAAAGGGGTAAAATTGGAGATACATGGGCAGTGTGAAGGGGTAAAAATGGAAACACATGGGCAATGGGAGGGGGTAAAAATGGAGATACATGGGCAGTGTGAAGGGGTAAAAATGGAGATACATGGGCAGTGTAAAGGGGTAAAAATGGAGATACATGGACATTGTGTGAAGGGGTAAAAAAAACATAAATAGGCAGAGTGAAGGGGTAAAAATGGAGATAAATGGGCACTGAGTGAGGAGGTAAAAATGGAGATACATGGGCAGTATGAAGGTGGAAAAATGGAGATACATGGGCAGTCTGAAGGGGTAAAAATGGAGATGTATGGGCAGTGTGTGAAGGGTTAAAAATGGGGAACATGGGCAGTATAAAGAGGTAAAATTGGAGATCCATGGGCAGTGTGAAGGGATAAAAATGGAGATATATGGGCACTGAGAAAGGGGGTAAAAATGGAGATACATGCGCAGAGTGAAGGGGAAAAAATGGAGATAAATGGGCAGTGTAAAGGGCTAAAAAGGGAGATACATGGTCAGTGTCCGAAGGGTTAAAATGGAGAACAAGGGCAGTGTGAAGGGGTAAAAATGGAGATACATGGGCACTGAGTGAGGGGTTAAAAATGGAGATACATGGGCAGTGCGAAGGGGTAAAAATGCAGATACATCGGCAGTGTAAAGGGGTTAAAATGGACATACATGGGCAGTGTAACGGGGTAAAAATGGAGATATATGGGCACTGAGTGAGGGGGTAAAAATGTAGATACATGGGCTGTGTAAACGGCTAAAAAGGGAGATAAATGGGCAGTGTCCGAAGGGTTAAAATGGAGAACATGGGCAGTGTAAAGGGGTAAAAATGGTGATGCATGGGCAGTGTGAAGGGGGGAAAATGGACATACATGGACAGTGTGTGCAGGGGTAAATAGAGACATAAATGGTCAGTGTGAAGGGGTAAAAATGGAGATACATGGGCAGTGTGAAGGAGTAAAAATGGAAATATATGGGCAGTGTCTGAAGGATTAATATAGATAACATGGGCAGTGGAAAGGGGTAATTTTGGAGATATATGGGCAGTGTGAAGGGGCAAAAATGGAGATACATGGGCAGTGTGAAGGGGTAAAAATGGAGATACTTGGACATTGTGTGAAGTGGTGAAAATGGACATAAAAGGGCAGTGAGAAGGGATAAAAATGGAAATAAAGGAGCACTGAGTGAGGGGGTAAAAATGGAGATACATGGGCAGTTTGAAGAGGTAAAAATGGAGATACATGGGCAGTTTGAAGGAATAAAAATGGATATATATGGGCTGTGTGTGAAGGGTTAAAAATGGAGATACATGGGCAGTGAAAAGGGGTAAAATTGGAGATACATGGGCAGTGTCTGAAGGGTTAAAATAGAGAACATGGGCAGTGGAAAGGGGTAAAATTGGAGATCCATGGGCATTGTGAAGGGGTAAAAATGGAGATATATGGGCACTGAGAAAGGGGGTAAAAATGGAGATACATGGGCAGTGTGAAGGGGTAAAAATGGAGGTACATGGGCAGTGAAAAGGGCAAAAAAGAGAGATAAATGGGCAGTGTCCGAAGGGTTAAAATGGAGAACATGGGCAGTGTAAAGGGGTAAAAATGGTGATACATGGGCAGTGTGAAGGGGGAAAAATGGACATACATGGACAGTGTGTGAAGGGGTAAAAAGAGACATAAATGGTCAGTGTGAAGGGGTAAAAATGGAGATACATGGGCACTGAGTGAGGGGGTAAAAATGGAGATACATGGGCAGTGCGAAGGGGTAAAAATGCAGATACATCAGCAGTGTAAAGGGGTAAAAATGGAGATACATGGGCAGTGTAACGGGGTAAAAATGGAAATATATGGGTACTGAGTGAGGGGTTAAAAATGGAGATACATGGGCAGCGTGAATGGGTAAAAATGGAGAACATGGGCAGTGTGAAGGGGTAAAAATGGGGATACATGGGCAGAGTGAAGGGGTAAAATGGAGATACATGGACAGTGTGTGAACGGGTAAAAATACACATAAATTGGCAGTGTGAAGGAGAAAAATGGAGATACATGGGCAGTGTCTGAAGAGTTAAAAATGGAGATACATGGGCAGTGTGAAGATTAAAAATGGAGATACATGGGCAGTGTGAAGGGGTAAAAATGGAGATACATGGGCAGTGTCTGAAGGGTTAAAAATGGAGATACATGGGCAGTGTCTGATGGGTTAAAATGGAGATACATGGGTAGTGTAAAGGGGTAGAAAGGAAATACATGGGCACTGAGTGAGCGGGTAAAAATGGAGATACATGGGCAGTGTGAAAGGGTAAAAATGGAGATATATGGGCAGTGTGAAAGGGTAAAAATGGAGATACATGGGCAGTGTGAAAGGGTAAAAATGGAGATATATGGGCAGTGTGTGAAGGGTTAAAAATGGAGATACATGGGCAGTGTAAAGGGGTAAAATTGGAGGTACATGGGCAGTGTCTGAAGGGTTAAAATGGAGAACATGTGCAGTGTAAAGGGGTAAAATTGGAAATACATGGGCACTGAGTGAGGGGGTAAAAATGGAGATACATGGGCAGTGTGGAGGGGTAAAAATGGAGATACATGGGCATTGTAAAGGGGTAAAAATGGAGATACATGGGCAGTGCCCGAAGGGTTAAAATGGAGAACATCGGCAGTGTGAAGGGGAAAAATGGAGATACATGGACAGTGCGAACGGGTAAAAATACACAAAAATGGCAGCGTGAAGGGGAAAAATGGAGATACATGGGCAGTGTTGGAAGGGTTAAAATTGGAGAACATGGGCAGTGTAAAGGGGAAAAATGGAGGTACATGTGCAGGGTGAAGGGGTAAAAATGGAGATACATGGGCAGTGTCTGAAAGGTTAAAATGGAGCACATGGGGAGTGTAAAGGGGTAGAAATGGAGATACATGGGCACTGAGTGAGCGGGTTAAAATGGAGATACAAGGGCAGTGTGAAAGGGTAAAAATGGAGATACAAGGGCAGTGTGAAAGGGTAAAAATGGAGTTACTTGGGCAGTGTAAAGGGGTAAAGTTGGACTAAATGGGCAGTGTCTGAAGGTTTAAAATGGAGAACATGGGAAGTGTAAAGGGGTAAAATTGGAGATATATGGGCAGTGTGAAGGGGTAAAAATGGAGATACATGGCCAGTGAAAAGGGATAAAAATGGAGATACATGTGCAGTGTCTGAAGGGTTAAAATGGAGAACATGGGAAGTGTAAAGGGGTAAAAATGGAGATATATGGGCAGCGTGAAGGGGAAAAATGGACATATATGGACAGTGTGTGAAGGGGTAAAAATTGACATAAATGGGCTTTGTCAGGGGGTAAAAATGGAAATACATGGGCACTCAGTGAGGGGTTAAAAATGAAGATACATGGGCAGTGCGAAGGTGTAAAAATGTAGAACATGGGGCACTGTAAAGGGGTAAAATTGGAGATACATGGGCAGTGTGAAGGGGTAAAAATGGAGATACATGGGCAGTGTAAAGGGGTAAAAATAGAGATACATGGACAGTGCGTGAAAGGGTAAAAATAGACTTAAATTGGCACTGTGAAGGGGTAAAAATGGAGATAAATGGGCACTGAGTGAGGGTGTAAAAATGGAGATACATGTGCAGTCTGAAGCGGTAAAAATGGAGATGTATGGGAAGTGTGTGAAGGGTTAAAAATGGGGAACATGGGCAGTGTAAAGGGTTAAAATTGGAAATCCATGGGCAGTGTGAAGGCTAAAAATGGAGATATATGGGCACTGAGAAAGGGGGTAAAAGAGGAGATACATGGGCAGAGTGAAGGGGTAAAAATGGAGATACATGGGCTGTGTAAACGGCTAAAAAGGGAGATAAATGGGCAGTGTTCGAAGCGTTAAAATGGAGAACATCGGCAGTGTAAAGGGGTAAAAATGGTAATACATGGGCAGTGTGAAGGGGGTAAAATGGACATACATGGACAGTGTGTGAAGGGGTAAAAATAGACATAAATGGGCAGTGTGAAGGGGTAAAAATGGAGATACATGGGCACTGAGTGAGGGGGTCAAAATGGAGATACATGGGCAGTGCGAAGGGGTAAAAATGGAGAAACTTCAGCAGTGTGAAGGGGTAAAAATGGAGATACATGGGCAGTGTGAAGGGCTAAAAATGGAGAACATGAGAAGTGTGAAGGGGTAAAAATGGGGATACATGGGCAGTGTGAAGGGGTAAAAATGGAGATACATGGGCAGTGTGAAGGAGTAAAAATGGAGATACATGGACAGTGTGTGAACGGGTAAAAATACACATAAATGGGCAGTGTGAAGGGGAAAAATGGAGATAAGTGGGCAGTGTCTGAAGGGTTAAAAATGGAGATACACGGGCAGTGTGTGAAGGCGTAAAAATAGGAAAAAATGGGCAGTGTGAAGGGGAAAAATGGAGATACATGGACAGTGTGTGAACGGGTAAAAATACACATAAATGGGCAGTGTGAAGGGGAAAAATGGAGATACGTGGGCAGTGTCTGAAGGGTTAAAAATGGAGATACATGGGCAGTGTGAAGGGGTAAAAATGGAGATACATGGGGTAGTGTGTGACGGGGTAAAAATGGAGATACATGGGCAGTGAGAAATGGTAAAAATGGAGACACATGGGCAGTGTGAAGGGGTAAAAATGGAGATACATGGGCAGTGTAAAGGGGTAAAATGGAGATACATGGGCAGTGTCCGAAGGGTTAAAATGGAGCACATGCGTAGTGTAAAGGCGTAGAAAGGAAATACATGGGCACTGAGTGAGCGGGTAAAAATGGAGATACATGGGCAGTGTGAAGGGGAAAAATGGAGATACGTGGGCAGTGTCTGAAGGGTTAAAAATGGAGATACATGGGCAGTGTGTGAAGGCGTAAAAATAGGAAAAAATGGGCAGTGTGAAGGGGAAAAATGGAGATACATGGACAGTGTGTGAACGGGTAAAAATACACATAAATGGGCAGTGTGAAGGGGAAAAATGGAGATACGTGGGCAGTGTCTGAAGGGTTAAAAATGGAGATACATGGGCAGTGTGAAGGGGTAAAAATGGAGATACATGGGCAGTGTGTGACGGGCTAAAAATGGAGAAACATGGGCAGTGTGAAGAGGTAAAAATGGAGACACATGGGCAGTGTGAAGGGGTAAAAATGGAGATACATGGGCAGTGTAAAGGGGTAAAATGGAGATACATGGGCTGTGTCCGAAGGGTTAAAATGGAGCACATGGGTAGTGTAAAGGCGTAGAAAGGAAATACATGGGCACTGAGTGAGCGGGTAAAAATGGAGATACATGGGCAGTGTGAAAGGGTAAAAATGGAGATACATGGGCAGTGTGAAAGGGTAAAAATGGAGATACATGGGCAGTGTGAAGGAGTAAAAATGGCAATATATGGGCAGTGTGTGAAGGGTTAAAAATGGAGATACATGGGCAGTTTAAAGGGGTAAAATTGGAGATACATGGGCACTGAGTGAGGGGGTAAAAATGGAGATACATGGGCAGTGTGATGGGGTAAAAATGGAGATACATGGGCAGTGTCGGAAGGGTTAAAATTGGAGAACATGGGCAGTGTAAAGGGTAAAAATGGAGATACATGTGCAGGGTGAAGGGGTAAAAATGGAGATACATGGGCAGTGTCTGAAAGGTTAAAATGGAGCACATGGGGATTGTAAAGGGGTAGAAATGGAGATACATGGGCACTGAGTGAGCGGGAAAAAATGGAGATACATGGGCAGTGTGAAAGGGTAAAAATGGAGAAACATGGGCAGTGTAAAGGGGTAAAATTGGACAAAATTGGCAGTGTCTGAAGGGTTAAAATGGAGAACTATGGGAAGTGTAAAGGGGTAAAATTGGAGATATATGGGCAGTGTGAAGGGGTAAAAATGGAGATACATGGCCAGTGAAAAGGGGTAAAAATGGAGATACATGGGCAGTGTGAAGGGGTAAAAATGGAGAAACATGGGCAGTGTAAAGGGGTAAAATTGGACTAAATTGGCAGTGTCTGAAGGGTTAAAATGGAGAACATGGGAAGTGTGAAGGGGAAAAATGGAGATACATGGACAGTGTGTGCATGGGTAAAAATACACATATATGGGCAGTGTGAAGGGGAAAAATGGAGATACATGGGCAGTGTCGGAAGGGTTAAAATTGGAGATACACGGGCAGTGTGAAGGGGTTAAAATGGAGATACATGGGCAGTGTCCGAGGGTTTAAAATGGAGAATATGGGCAGTGTAAAGGGGTAAAAATGGTGATACATGGGCAGTGTGAAGGGGGAAAAATGGACATACATGGACAGTGTGTGAAGGGGTAAAAAGAGACATAAATGGTCAGTGTGAAGGGGTAAAAATGGAAATACATGGGCAGTGTCTGAAAGGTTAAAATGGAGCACATGGGCAGTGGAAAGGGGTAAAATTGGATATATATGGGCGGTGTGAAAGGGCAAAAATGGAGATACATGGGCAGTGTAAAGGGGTAAAAATGGAGATACATGGGCAGTGTCCGAAGGGTTAAAATGGAGAACATGGGCAGTGTAAAGGGGTAAAAATGGAGATATATGGGCAGTGTGATTGTGTAAAATGGGCATATATGGACAGTGTTTGATGGGGAAAAAATAGACATAAATGGGCAGTGTGAGGCGGTAAAAATGGAGATACATGGGGACTCAGTGAGGCGGTAATAATGGAGATACATGGGCAGTGCGAAGGGGTAAAACTGTAGAGCATGGGGTACTGTAAATGGGTAAAATTGGAGATACATGGGCAGCGTGAAGGGGTAAAAATGGAAATACATGGGGAATGAGTGAGGGGGTAAAAATGGAGATACATGGGCAGTCTGAAGGGGTAAAAATGGAGATACATGGACAGTGTGTGAAGGGGTAAAAAAAGACATAAGTGGGCAGTGTGAAGGGGTAAAAATGGAGATAAATGGGCACTGAATGAGGGGGTAAAAATGGAGATACATGTCAGTATGAAGGGGTAAAAATGGAGATACATTGGCAGTCTGAAGCGGTAAAAATGGAGATTTATGGGCAGTGTGTGAAGGGTCAAAAATGGAGAACATGGGCAGTGTAAAGGGGTAAAATTGGAGTTCCATGCGCAGCGTGAAGGGGTAAAAATGGAGATATATGGGCACTGAGAAAGGGGGTAAAAATGGAGATACATGGGCAGCGTAAAGGGCTAAAAAGGGAGATAAATGGGCAGTGTGATGGGGGAAAAATGGACATGCATGGACAGTGTGTGAAGGGGTAAAAAGAGACATAAATGGGCAGTGTGAAGGGGTAAAAATGGAGATACATGGGCAGTGTCGGAAGGGTTAAAATTGGAGATACATGGGCAGTGTCAAGGAGTAAAAATGGAGATAGATGGGCAGTGTGTGAAGCATTAAAAATGGAGATACAAGGGCAGTGTAAACGGGTAAAATTGGACTAAATGGGCAGTGTCTGAAGGGTTAAAATGGAGAACATGGGAAGTATAAAGAGGTAAAATTGGAGATATATGGGCAGTGTGAAGGGGTAAAAATGCAGATACATGGCCAGTGAAAAGGGGTAAAAATGGAGATATATGGGCAGCGTGAAGGGGTAAAAATGGACCTATATGGACAGTGTTTGAAGGGGTAAAAATATACATAAATGGGCAGTGTGAGGGGGTAAAATTGGAGATACATGGGCACTCAGTGAGGGGGTAAAAATGAAGATACATGGGCAGTGCGAAGGGGTAAAAATGTACAACATGGGGCACTGTAAAGGGGTAAAATTGGAGATACATGGGCAGTGTGAAGGGGTAAAAATGGAGATATATGGGCACTGAGAAAGGGGGTAAAAATAGAGATACATGGGCAGAGTGAAGGGGTAAAAATGGAGATACATGGGCAGTGTGAAGGGGTCCAAAGGTTTAAAATGGAGAACATGGGCAGTATAAAGGGGAAAAAAATGGTGATACATGGGCAGTGTGAAGGGCGAAAAATGAACATACATGGACAGTGTGCGAAGGAGTAAAAATAGACATAAATGGGCAGTGTGAAGGGGTAAAAATGGAGATACATGGGCACTGAGTGAGGGGCTAAAAATGGGGATACATGGGCAGTGTAAAGGGGTAAAAATGCAGATACATCGGAAGTGTAAAGGGATAAAAATGGAGATACATGGGCAGTGTAACGGGGTAAAAATGGAGAACATGGGCAGTGTGAAGGGCTAAAAGTAGACATAAATGGGCAGTGTGAAGGGAAAAAATGGAGATAAATGGGCACTGAGTGAGGGGGTAAAAATGGAGATACATGGGCAGTATGAAGGGGTAAAAATGGAGATACATGGGCACTCTGAAGGGGTAAAAATGGAGATGTATGGGCAGTGTGTGAAGGGTTAAAAATGGGGAACATGGGCAGTGTAAAGGGGTAAAATTGGAGATCCATGGACAGTGTGAAGGGGTAAAAATGGAGATATATGGGCACTGAGAAAGGGGGTAAAAATGGAGATACATGGGGAGAGTGAAGGGATAAAAATGGAGATACATGGGCAGTGTGAAGGGGTAAAAATGGAGATACATGTGCAGGGTGAAGGGGTAAAAATGGAGATACATGGGCAGTGTCTGAAAGGTTAAAATGGAGCACATGGGGATTGTAAAGGGGTAGAAATGGAGATACATGGGCACTGAGTGAGCGGGAAAAAATGGAGATACATGGGCAGTGTGAAAGGGTAAAAATGGAGAAACATGGGCAGTGTAAAGGGGTAAAATTGGACAAAATTGGCAGTGTCTGAAGGGTTAAAATGGAGAACTATGGGAAGTGTAAAGGGGTAAAATTGGAGATATATGGGCAGTGTGAAGGGGTAAAAATGGAGATACATGGCCAGTGAAAAGGGGTAAAAATGGAGATACATGGGCAGTGTGAAGGGGTAAAAATGGAGAAACATGGGCAGTGTAAAGGGGTAAAATTGGACTAAATTGGCAGTGTCTGAAGGGTTAAAATGGAGAACATGGGAAGTGTGAAGGGGAAAAATGGAGATACATGGACAGTGTGTGCATGGGTAAAAATACACATATATGGGCAGTGTGAAGGGGAAAAATGGAGATACATGGGCAGTGTCGGAAGGGTTAAAATTGGAGATACACGGGCAGTGTGAAGGGGTTAAAATGGAGATACATGGGCAGTGTCCGAAGGTTTAAAATGGAGAATATGGGCAGTGTAAAGGGGTAAAAATGGTGATACATGGGCAGTGTGAAGGGGGAAAAATGGACATACATGGACAGTGTGTGAAGGGGTAAAAAGAGACATAAATGGTCAGTGTGAAGGGGTAAAAATGGAAATACATGGGCAGTGTCTGAAAGGTTAAAATGGAGCACATGGGCAGTGGAAAGGGGTAAAATTGGATATATATGGGCGGTGTGAAAGGGCAAAAATGGAGATACATGGGCAGTGTAAAGGGGTAAAAATGGAGATACATGGGCAGTGTCCGAAGGGTTAAAATGGAGAACATGGGCAGTGTAAAGGGGTAAAAATGGAGATATATGGGCAGTGTGATTGTGTAAAATGGGCATATATGGACAGTGTTTGATGGGGAAAAAATAGACATAAATGGGCAGTGTGAGGCGGTAAAAATGGAGATACATGGGGACTCAGTGAGGCGGTA
>NC_054497.1:14037843-14125343 GCF_017639515.1 Carcharodon carcharias
GGTAGTGTGAGAGTTAAAAATGGAGGTACATGGGCAGTGTGAAGGGCTAAAAATGGATATATGGACATTGTGAAGTGGTAAAAATAGAGATACATGTACAGTGTGAAGGGGTAAAAATGGAGATACATGGACAGTGTGTGAATGGGGCAAAATGGAGATACACGGGCAGTGTGAAGTGGTAAAAATTGAGGCAAATGGGCAGTGTGAACGGGTAAAAATGGAGATACATGGGCCTTGTGAAGGGGTAAAAATGGAAATACATGCCACTGTAAAGGGTAAGAATTGAGATACACGGGCAGTGTGAATGGGTCAAAATGGAGATACATGGGCAGTGTGAAGGAGTAAAAATGGGGATACATGTGTAGTGTATGAAGGGGTAAAAATGGACTGACAGGGGCAATGTGAAGGGGTAAAAATTTAGATCAATGGGCAGTGTATGAAGGGGTGAACATGGAGATACATGGGCAGTGTGTGAAGGCTTTAAAATCGAGATACATGGGCAGTGTGTGAAGGGGTAAAATGGAGACACATGGGCAGTGTGAAGGGGTAATAATGGAGATACATGGGCAGTTTAAAGGGCTAAAAATGGAGATACATGTGCAGTGTGAAGGGGTAAAAATGGAGATACTTGGGCACTATGTGAAGAGTTAAAAATGGAGATACATGGGCAGTTTGAAGGGGTAAAAATGGAGATACATGGGCACTGTGTGAAGAGTTAAATATGGAGATACATGGGCAGTGTGAAGGGGTAAAAATGGAGATACATAGGCAGTGTGAAGAGGTAAAAATGGAGATACTTGTGCACTGTGTGAAGAGTTAAAAATGGAGATACATGGGCAGTTTGAAGGGGTAAAAATGGAGATACATGGACACTGTGTGAAGAGTTAAAAATGGAGATACATGGGCAGTGTGAAGGTGTAAAAATGGAGATACATGGACAGTGTGTGAATGGGGTAAAATGGAGATACACGGGCAGTGTGAAGTGGTAAAAATGGAGACACATGGGCAGTGTGAACGGCTAAAAATGGAGGTACATGGGCCTTGTGAAGGGTTAAAAATGGAAATACATGCCACTGTAAAGGGTAAAAATTGAGATACACGGGCAGTGTGAAGGGGTCAAAATGGAGATACGTGGGCAGTGTGAAGGTGTAAAAATGGGGATACATGTGTAGTGTATGAAGGGATAAAAATGGACTTACAGGGGCAATGTGAAGAGGTAAAAATTTAGATACATGGGCAGTGTATGGAGGGGTAAACATGGATATACATGGGCAGTGTGTGAAGGCTTAAAAATCGAGATACATGGGCAGTGTGTGAAGGGGTAAAAATGGAGATACATGGGCAGTGTGAAGGGGTAAAATGGAGATACATGGGCAGTGTGAAGGGGTAAAAATGGAGATACATGGGCAGTGTGAAGGGGTAAAATGGAGATACATGGGCAGTGTGAAGGGGTAAAAATGGAGATACATGGGCAGTGTGAAGGGGTAAAATGGAGATACATGGGCAGTGTATGCTAGTGTAAAAATGGAGATACATGGGCAGTGTGAAGGGGTAAAAATGGGGATACATGGGCAGTGTGAAGGGGTAAAAGTGGAGATACATGGGCAGTGTGTGAAGGCTTAAAAATCGAGATACATGGGCAGTGTGTGAAGGGGTAAAAATGGAGATACATGGGCAGTGTGAAGGGGTAAAATGGAGATACATGGGCAGTGTGAAGGGGTAAAAATGGAGATACATGGGCAGTGTGAAGGGGTAAAATGGAGATACATGGGCAGTGTATGCTAGTGTAAAAATGGAGATACATGGGCAGTGTGAAGGGGTAAAAATGGAGGTACATGAGCAGTGCGAAGGGGTAAAAATGGAGATACATGGGCAGTGTGAAGGGGTACAAATGGAGATACATGGGCAGTGTATGAAGGTGTAAAAATGGAGATACATGGGCAGTGTATGAAGGTGTAAAAATGGAGATACATGGGCTGTGTGTGAAGGTGTAAAAATGGAGATACATGGGCAGTGTGAAGAGGTGAAAATGGAGATACATAGGCACTGTGAACGGGTAAAAATGGAGATACATTGGCAGTGTGAAGAGGTAAAAATGGAGATACTTGGGCACTGGGTGAAGAGTTAAAAATGGAGATACATGGGCAGTTTGAAGGGGTAAAAATGGAGATACATGGGCACTGTGTGAAGGGGTAAAAATGGAGATACATAGGCAGTGTGAAGAGATAAAAATGGAGATACTTGTGCACTGTGTGAAGAGTTAAAAATGGAGATACATGGGCAGTGTGAAGGTGTAAAAATGGAGATACATGGACAGTGTGTGAATGGGGTAAAATGGAGATACACGGGCAGTGTGAAGTGGTAAAAATGGAGACACATGGGCAGTGTGAACTGCTAAAAATGGAGGTACATGGGCCTTGTGAAGGGTTAAAAATGGAAATACATGCCACTGTAAAGGGTAAAAATTGAGATAGACGGGCAGTGTGAAGGGGTCAAAATGGAGATAAGTGGGCAGTGTGAATGTGTAAAAATGGGGATACATGTGTAGTGTATGAAGGGGTAAAAATGGACTTACAGGGGCAATGTGAAGGGTTAAAAATTTAGATACATGGGCAGTGTATGGAGGGGTAAACATGGATATACATGGGCAGTGTGTGAAGGCTTAAAAATCGAGATACATGGGCAGTGTGTGAAGGGGTAAAAATGGAGATATATGGGCAGTGTGAAGAGGTAAAAATGGAGATAAATGGGCAGTGTGAAGGGGTAATAATGGAAATACATGTACAGTGTGAAGGGGTAAAAATGGCGACACATGGGCAGTGTGAAGGGTTAAAATGGAGATACATGGGCAGTGTGAAGAGGTAAAAATGGAGATACATGGGCAGTGTGAAGGGGTAAAAATGGAGATACATGGACAGTGTGAAGGGCTAAAATGGAGATACATGAGCAGTGTATGCTAGTGTAAAAATGGAGATACATGGGAAGTGTGAAGGGGTAAAAATGGAGATACATGGGCAGTGTGAAGGGGTAAAAATGGAGATGCATGGGCAGTGTGAAGGGGTAAAAATGGAGATGCATGGGCAGTGTATGAAGTTGTAAAAATGGAGATACATGGGCAGTGTATGAAGTTGTAAAAATGGAGATACATGGGCAGTGTATGAAGTTGTAAAAATGGAGATGCTTGGGCAGTGTATGAAGTTGTAAAAATGGAGATACATGGGCAGTGTATGAAGGTGTAAAAATGGAGATACATGGGCAGTGTATGAAGGTGTAAAAATGGATATATATGGGCAGTATGTGAAGGGTTAAAAATGGAGATACACGGGCAGTGTGAAGGGGTAAAAATAGAGATAAATGGGTGGTGTGAAGGGGTAAAATTGGAGATAGGTGGGCAGTGTGAAGGGGTAAAAATAGAATTAAATGAGCAGTATGAAGGGGTGAAAATGGAGACAGACGGGTAGTGTGAGAGTTAAAAATGGAGGTACATGGGCAGTGTGAAGGGCTAAAAATGGATATATGGACATTGTGAAGTGGTAAAAATAGAGATACATGTACATTGTGAAGGGTTAAAAATGGAGATACATGGACAGTGTGTGAATGGGGCAAAATGGAGATACACGGGCAGTGTGAAGTGGTAAAATTGAGGCACATGGGCAGTGTGAACGGTAAAAATGGAGATACATGGGCCTTGTGAAGGGGTAAAATGGAAATACATGCCACTGTAAAGGGTAAGAATTGAGATACACGGGCAGTGTGAATGGGTCAAAATGGAGATACATGGGCAGTGTGAAGGAGTAAAAATGGGGATACATGTGTAGTGTATGAAGGGGTAAAAATGGACTGACAGGGGCAATGTGAAGTGGTAAAAATTTAGATCAATGGGCAGTGTATGAAGGGGTGAACATGGAGATACATGGGCAGTTTCTGAAGGCTTAAAAATCGAGATACATGGGCAGTGTGTGAAGGCTTTAAAATTGAGATACATGGGCAGTGTGTGAAGGGGTAAAAATGGAGATATATGGGCAGTGTGAAGAGGTAAAAATGGAGATAAATGGGCAGTGTGAAGGGGTAATAATGGAGATACATGGGCAGTTTAAAGGGCTAAAAATGGAGATACATGGGCAGTGTGAAGGGGTAAAAATGGAAATACATGTACAGTGTGAAGGGGTAAAAATGGCGACACATGGGCAGTGTGAAGGGTTAAAATGGAGATACATGGGCAGTGTGAAGAGGTAAAAATGGAGATACATGGGCAGTGTGAAGGGGTAAAAATGGAGATACATGGACAGTGTGAAGGGCTAAAATGGAGATACATGAGCAGTGTATGCTAGTGTAAAAATGGAGATACGTGGGAAGTGTGAAGGGGTAAAAATGGAGATACATGGGCAGTGTGAAGGGGTAAAAATGGAGATGCATGGGCAGTGTGAAGGGGTAAAAATGGAGATGCATGGGCAGTGTATGAAGTTGTAAAAATGGAGATACATGGGCAGTGTATGAATTTGTAAAAATGGAGATACATGGGCAGTGTATGAAGTTGTAAAAATGGAGATGCATGGGCAGTGTATGAAGTTGTAAAAATGGAGATACATGGGCAGTGTATGAAGGTGTAAAAATGGAGATACATGGGCAGTGTATGAAGTTGTAAAAATGGATATATATGGGCAGTATGTGAAGGGTTAAAAATGGAGATACACGGGCAGTGTGAAGGGGTAAAAATAGAGATAAATGGGTGGTGTGAAGGGGTAAAATTGGAGATAGGTGGGCAGTGTGAAGGGGTAAAAATAGAATTAAATGAGCAGTATGAAGGGGTGAAAATGGAGACAGACGGGTAGTGTGAGAGTTAAAAATGGAGGTACATGGGCAGTGTGAAGGGCTAAAAATGGATATATGGACATTGTGAAGTGGTAAAAATAGAGATACATGTACAGTGTGAAGGGGTAAAAATGGAGATACATGGACAGTGTGTGAATGGGGCAAAATGGAGATACACGGGCAGTGTGAAGTGGTAAAAATTGAGGCACATGGGCAGTGTGAACGGGTAAAAATGGAGATACATGGGCCTTGTGAAGGGGTAAAAATGGAAATACATGCCACTGTAAAGGGTAAGAATTGAGATACACGGGCAGTATGAATGGGTCAAAATGGAGATACATGGGCAGTGTGAAGGAGTAAAAATGGGGATACATGTGTAGTGTATGAAGGGGTAAAAATGGACTGACAGGGGCAACGTGAAGGGGTAAAAATTTAGATCAATGGGCAGTGTATGAAGGGGTGAACATGGAGATACATGGGCAGTGTGTGAAGGCTTTAAAATCGAGATACATGGGCAGTGTGTGAAGGGGTAAAAATGGAGACACATGGGCAGTGTGAAGGGGTAATAATGGAGATACATGGGCAGTTTAAAGGGCTAAAAATGGAGATACATGTGCAGTGTGAAGGGGTAAAAATGGAGATACTTGGGCACTGTGTGAAGAGTTAAAAATGGAGATACATGGGCAGTTTGAAGGGGTAAAACTGGAGATACATGGGCACTGTGTGAAGAGTTAAATATGGAGATACATGGGCAGTGTGAAGGGGTAAAAATGGAGATACATAGGCAGTGTGAAGGGGTAAAAATGGAGATACTTGAGCACTGTGTGAAGAGTTAAAAATGGAGATACATGGGCAGTTTGAAGGGGTAAAAATGGAGATACATGGGCATTGTGTGAAGGGTTAAAATGGAGATACATGGGCACTGTTAAGGGGTAGAAATGGAGATACATGTACAGTTTGTGAGGGTTAAAAATGGAGATAAATGGGCAGTGTGAAGGGGTAAAAATGGAGACACATGGGCAGTGTGAACTGCTAAAAATGGAGGTACATGGGCCTTGTGAAGGGTTAAAAATGGAAATACATGCCACTGTAAAGGGTAAAAATTGAGATACACGGGCAGTGTGAAGGGGTCAAAATGGAGATACGTGGGCAGTGTGAAGGTGTAAAAATGGGGATACATGTGTAGTGTATGAAGGGATAAAAATGGACTTACAGGGGCAATGTGAAGAGGTAAAAATTTAGATACATGGGCAGTGTATGAAGGGGTAAACATGGATATACATGGGCAGTGTGTGAAGGCTTAAAAATCGAGATACATGGGCAGTGTGTGAAGGGGTAAAAATGGAGATACATGGGCAGTGTGAAGGGGTAAAATGGAGATACATGGGCAGTGTGAAGGGGTAAAAATGGAGATACATGGGCAGTGTGAAGGGGTAAAATGGAGATACATGGGCAGTGTATGCTAGTGTAAAAATGGAGATACATGGGCAGTGTATGAAGGTGTAGAAATGGAGATACATGGGCTGTGTGTGAAGGTGTAAAAATGGAGATACATGGGCAGTGTGAAGAGGTGAAAATGGAGATACATAGGCACTGTGAACGGGTAAAAATGGAGATACATTGGCAGTGTGAAGAGGTAAAAATGGAGATACTTGGGCACTGTGTGAAGAGTTAAAAATGGAGATACATGGGCAGTTTGAAGGGGTAACAATGGAGATACATGGGCACTGTGTGAAGAGTTAAATATGGAGATACATGGGCAGTGTGAAGGGGTAAAAATGGAGATACATAGGCAGTGTGAAGAGATAAAAATGGAGATACTTGTGCACTGTGTGAAGAGTTAAAAATGGAGATACATGGGCAGTGTGAAGGTGTAAAAATGGAGAAACATGGACAGTGTGTGAATGGGGTAAAATGGAGATACACGGGCAGTGTGAAGTGGTAAAAATGGAGACACATCGGCAGTGTGAACGGCTAAAAATGGAGGTACATGGGCCTTGTGAAGGGTTAAAAATGGAAATACATGCCACTGTAAAGGGTAAAAATTGAGATAGACGGGCAGTGTGAAGGGATCAAAATGGAGATAAGTGGGCAGTGTGAATGTGTAAAAATGGAGATACATGTGTAGTGTATGAAGGGGTAAAAATGGACTTACAGGGGCAATGTGAAGGGGTAAAAATTTAGATACATGGGCAGCGTATGGAGGGGTAAACATGTATATACATGGGCAGTGTGTGGAGGCTTAAAAATCGAGATACATGGGCAGTGTGTGAAGGGGTAAAAATGGAGATATATGGGCAGTGTGAAGGGGTAAAAATGGAGATACATGGGCAGTGTGAAGAGGTAAAAATGGAGACACATAGGCAGTGTGAAGAGGTAAAAATGGAGATAGTTGGGCACTGTGTGGTGTTAAAAATGGAGATACATGGGCAGTGTGAAGGGGTAAAAATGGAGATACATGGGCAGTGTGAAGGGGTAAAAATAGAGATAAATGGGTGGTGTGAAGGGGTAAAATTGGAGATACGTTGGCAGTGTGAAGGGGTAAAATAGAAATACATGAGCAGTATGAAGCGCTGAAAATGGAGACAGACGGGCAGTGTGAGAGTTAAAAATGGTGGTACATGGGCCGTGTGAAGGGGTAAAAATGGATACATGGACAGGTGTGAAGTGGTAAAAATAGAGATACTGTACAGTGTGAAGGGGTAAAAATGGAGATACATGGACAGTGTTTGAATGGGGTAAAATGGAGATACACTGGCAGTGTTAAGTGGTAAAATGGAGACACATTGGCAGTGTGAAGGGTAATAATGGAGATACCATGGGGCAGTTTAAAGGGGTAAAAATGGAGATACATGGGCCGTATGAAGGGGTAAAAATGGAGATAATTGCGCAGTGTGAAGGGGTGAACATGGAGATAAATGGACAGTGTGAAGGGGTAAAAATGAAGGTAAATGGGCAGTGTGAAGGGGCAAAAATCGAGATTCATGTTCAGTGTATTAAGTGGTAAAAATGGAGATACAATGGTAGTGTGTGAAGGGGTAAAAATCGAGGATACATGGGCAGTGTGAAGGGCTAAAAATGGATATACATGGGCAGTGTGTGAACGGGTAAAAGTGGAGATACATGGGCAGTGAGAAGGGGTAAAAATGGAGATACGTTGGAAGTGTATGAAGGGGTAAAAATGGAGGTACATAGGGAGTGTGAAGGGTAAAAATGGAGATACATGGGCTGCGTGAAATGGAAAAAATGGAGATACATGGGCAGTGTGAAGCGGTAAAAATGGAGATACTTGGGCAATGTGAAGGGGTAAAAATGAGATACTGGGCAGGCGAAGACTTTAAAAATGGAGATACATGGGCAGTGTGTGAAGGGGTAAAAATGAAGAATCATGGGCAGTGTGAAGGGGTAAAAATGAGATAAATGGGCAGTGTGAACCGGTAAAAATGGAGATAAATGGGCAGTGCGAAGGGGTAAAAATGGAGATACATGGGCAGTGTTGAAGAGGGTAAAACTGGAGATACATGGGCAGTGTGAAGGGGTAAAAATAGAGATAAATGGGTGTTGTGAAGGGGTAAAACTGGAGATACATGGGCAGTGTGAAGGGGTAAATAGAGAAATACATGAGCAGTATGAAGGGGTAAAAATGGAGACAGACGGGCAGTGTGAGAGTTAAAAATGGAGATACATGGACAGTGTGTGAATGGGGTAAAATGGAGATACACGAGCAGTGTGAAGTGGTAAAAATGGAGACACATGGGCAGTGTGAACGGCTAAAAATGGAGATAGATGGGCCTTGTGAAGGGTTAAAAATGGAGATACACGGGCAGTGTGAAGGGGTCAAAATGGAGATACATGGGCAGTGTGAAGGTGTAAAAATGGGGACACATGTGTAGTGTATGAAGGGATAAAAATGGACTTACAGGGGCAATGTGAAGGGGTAAAAATTTAGATCCATGGGCAGTGTGAAGGGGTAAAATGGAGATACATGGGCAATGTATGCTAGTGTAAAAATGGAGATACATGGGCAGTGTGAAGGGGTAAAAATGGAGATACATGGGCAGTGTGAAGGGGTAAAAATGGAGATGCATGGGCAGTGTGAAGGGGTAAAAATGGAGATACATGGGCAGTGTATGAAATTGTAAAAATGGAGATACATGGGCAGTGTATAAAGGTGTAAAAATGGAGACACATGGGCAGTGTGAACGGGTAAAAATGGAAATACATGCCACTGTAAAGGGTAAGAATTGAGATACACGGGCAGTGTGAAGGGGTCAAAATGGAGATACATGGGCAGTGTGAAGGTGTAAAAATGGGGATACATGTGTAGTGTATGAAGGGGTAAAAATGGACTGACAGGGGCAATGTGAAGGGGTAAAAATTTAGATCCATGGGCAGTGTATGAAGGGGTAAACATGGAGATACATGGGCAGTGTCTGAAGGCTTAAAAATGGATATACATGGGCAGTGTGTGAAGGGGTAAAAATGGAGATACATGGGCAGTGTGAAATGGTAAAAATGGAGATACATGGGCAGTGTGAAGGGGTAAAAATGGAGATACATGGGCAGTGTGTGAAGGGGTAAAAATGGAGATACATGGGCAGTGTGAAGGGGTAAAAATGGAAATACATGTGCAGTGTGAAGGGGTAAAAATGGCGACACATGGGCAGTGTGAAGCTGTAAAATGGAGATACATGAGCAGTGTAAAGAGGTAAAAATGGAGATACATGGGCAGTGTGAAGGGGTAAAATGGAGATACATGGGCAGTGTATGCTGGTGTAAAAATGGAGATACATGGGCAGTGTGAAGGGTAAAAATGGAGATACATGGGCAGTGTGAAGGGGTAAAAATGGAGATACATGGGCAGTGTGAAGGTTAAAAATGGAGATACATGGGCAGTGTGTGAAGGGTTAAAATGGAGATACATGGGCAGTGTGAAGGGGTAAAAATGGAGATACATGGGCAGTGTGAAGGGGTAAAAATAGAGATAAATGGGTGGTGAAGGGGTAAAATTGGAGATAAGTGGGCAGTGTGAAGGGGTAAAAATAGAATTAAATGAGCAGTATGAAGGGGTGAAAATGGAGACAGACGGGCAGTGTGAGAGTTAAAAATGGAGGTACATGGGCAGTGTGAAGGGCTAAAAATGGATATATGGACAGTGTGAAGTGGTAAAAATAGAGATACATGTACAGTGTGAAGGGATAAAAATGGAGATACATGGACAGTTTGTGAATGGGGTAAAATGGAGATACACGAGCAGTGTGAAGTGGTAAAAATGGAGACACATGGGCAGTGTGAACGGCTAAAAATGGAGATACATGGGCCTTGTGAAGGGGTAAAAATGGAAATACATGCCACTGTAAATGGTAAAAATTGAGATACACGGGCAGTGTTAAGGGGTCAAAATGGACATACATGGGCAGTGTGATGGTGTAAAAATGGGGATACATGTGTAGTGTATGAAGGGGTAAAAATGGACTTACAGGGGCAATGTGAAGGGCTAAAAATCTAGATCCATGGGCTGTGTATGAACGGGTAAACATGGAGATATATAGGCAGTGTGTGAAGGCTTAAAAATCGAGATACATGGGCAGTGTGTGAAGGGGTAAAAATGGAGATATATGGGCAGTTTAAAGGGCTAAAAATGGAGATACATGGGCAGCGTGAAGGGGTAAAAATGTCGACGCATGGGCAGTGTGCAGGAGTAAAATGGAGATACATGGGCAGTGTGAAGGGGTAAAAATGGAGATACATGGGCAGTGTGAAGGGGTAAAATGGAGATACATGGGCAGTGTATGCTAGTGTAAAAATGGAGATACATGGGCAGTGTGAAGGGGTAAAAATAGAGATAAATGGGTGGTGTGAAGGGGTAAAATTGGAGATACATGGGCAGTGTGAAGGGGTAAAAAGAGAAATACATGAGCAGCATGAAGGGGTAGAAATGGAGACAGACGGGCAGTGTGAGAGTTAAAAATGGAGGTACTTGGACAGTGTGAATTGGTAAAAATAGAGATACATGTACAGTGTGAAGGTGTAAAAATGGAGATACATGGACAGTGTGTGAATGGGGTAAAATGGAGATACACGGGCAGTGTGAAGTGGTAAAAATGGAGACACATGGGCAGTGTGAACGGCTAAAAATGGAGGTACATGGGCCTTGTGAAGGGTTAAAAATGGAAATACATGCCACTGTAAAGGGTAAAAATTGAGATACACGGGCAGTGTGAAGGGGTCAAAATGGAGATAAGTGGGCAGTGTGAATGTGTAAAAATGGGGATACATGTGTAGTGTATGAAGGGGTAAAAATGGACTTACAGGGGCAATGTGAAGGGGTAAAAATTTAGATACATGGGCAGTGTATGGAGGGGTAAACATGGATATACATGGGCAGTGTGTGAAGGCTTAAAAATCGAGATACATGGGCAGTGTGTGAAGGGGTAAAAATGGAGATATATGGGCAGTGTGAAGAGGTAAAAATGGAGATAAATGGGCAGTGTGAAGGGGTAATAATGGAGATACATGGGCAGTTTAAAGGGCTAAAAATGGAGATACATGGGCAGTGTGAAGGGGTAAAAATGGCGACACATGGGCAGTGTGAAGGGTTAAAATGGAGATACATGGGCAGTGTGAAGAGGTAAAAATGGAGATACATGGGCAGTGTGAAGGGGTAAAAATGGAGATACATGGACAGTGTATGAAGTTGTAAAAATGGAGATACATGGGCAGTGTATGAAGGTGTAAAAATGGAGATACATGGGCAGTATGTGAAGTGTTAAAAATGGAGATACATGGGCAGGGTGAAGGGGTAAAAATGGAGATACATGGGCAGTGTGAAGAGGTAAAAATGGAGACTCATAGGCAGTGTGAAGAGGTAAAAATGGAGATAGTTGGGCACTGTGTGAAGTGTTAAAAATGGAGATACATGGGCAGTGTGAAGGGGTAAAAATGGAGATACATGGGCAGTGTGAAGGGGTAAAAATAGAAATACATGAGCAGTATGAAGCGCTGAAAATGGAGACAGACGGGCAGTGTGAGAGTTAAAAATGGAGGTACATGGGCCGTGTGAAGGGGTAAAAATGGATACATGGACAGTGTGAAGTGGTAAAAATAGAGATACATGTACAGTGTGAAGGGGTAAAAATGGAGATACATGGACAGTGTTTGAATGGGGTAAAATGGAGATACACTGGCAGTGTTAAGTGGTAAAAATGGAGACACATGGGCAGTGTGAAGGGGTAAAATGGAGATTACATGGGCAGTTTAAAGGGCTAAAAATGGAGATACATGTGCATGTGTGAAGGGGTAAAAATGGCGACACTTTGGGCAGTGTGTAGGGGTAAAATGGAGATAAATGTGCAGTGTGAATGGGTTAAAAATGGAGATACATGGGCAGTGTGAAGGGGTAATAATGGAGATACATGGGCAGTGTATGGAGGGGTAAAACTGGACTTACAGGGGCAGTGTGAAGGGGTAAAAATGGAGATATACATGGGCAGTGTGAAGGGATACAAATGGAGATACATGGGCAGTGTATGAAGGTGTAAAAATGGAGATAAATGGGCAGTGTATGAAGGTGTAACAAATGGAGATACATGGGCTGTGTGTGAAGGGGTAAAAATGGAGATACATGGGCACTGTGAAGAGGTAAAAATGGAGATACATAGGCACTGTGAAGGGGTAAAAATGGAGATACATTGGCAGTGTGAAGAGGTAAAAATGGAGATACTTGGGCACTGTGTGAAGAGTTAAAATGGAGATACATGGGCAGTTTGAAGGGTAAAAATGGAGATACATGGGCAGTGTGAAGGGGTAAAAATGGAGATACATAGGCAGTGTGAAGAAGTAAAAATGGAGATACTTGGGCACTGTGTGAAGAGTTAAAAATGAGATACATGGGTTGTTTGAAGGGGTAAAACTGGAGATACATGGGCAGTGTGAAGGGGTAAAAATAGAGATAAATTGGTGTTGTGAAGGGGTAAAACTGGAGATACATGGGCAGTGTGAAGGGGTAAATAGAGAAATACATGAGCAGTATGAACGGGTAAAAATGGAGACAGACGGGCAGTGTGAGAGTTAAAAATGGAGGTACATGGACAGTGTGTGAATGGGGTAAAATGGAGATACACGAGCAGTGTGAAGTGGTAAAAATGGAGACACATGGGCAGTGTGAACGGCTAAAAATGGAGATAGATGGGCCTTGTGAAGGGTTAAAAATGGAGATACACGGGCAGTGTGAAGGGGTCAAAATGGAGATACATGGGCAGTGTGAAGGTGTAAAAATGGGGACACATGTGTAGTGTATGAAGGGATAAAATGGACTTACAGGGGCAATGTGAAGGGGTAAAAATTTAGATCCATGGGTAGTGTGAAGGGGTAAAATGGAGATACATGGGCAATGTATGCTAGTGTGAAAATGGAGATACATGGGCAGTGTGAAGGGGTAAAAATGGAGATACATGGGCAGTGTGAAGGGGTAAAAATGGAGATGCATGGGCAGTGTGAAGGGGTAAAAATGGAGATACATGGGCAGTGTATGAAATTGTAAAAATGGAGATACATGGGCAGTGTATAAAGGTGTAAAAATGGAGATACATGGGCAGTGTATGAAGTTGTAAAAATGGAGATGCATGGGCAGTGTATGAAGGTGTAAAAATGGAGATACATGGGCAGTGTATGAAGTTGTAAAAATGGATATATATGGGCAGTATGTGAAGGGTTAAAAATGGAGATACACGGGCAGTGTGAAGGGGTAAAAATAGAGATAAATGGGTGGTGTGAAGGGGTAAAATTGGAGATAGGTGGGCAGTGTGAAGGGGTAAAAATAGAATTAAATGAGCAGTATGAAGGGGTGAAAATGGAGACAGACGGGTAGTGTGAGAGTTAAAAATGGAGGTACATGGGCAGTGTGAAGGGCTAAAAATGGATATATGGACATTGTGAAGTGGTAAAAATAGAGATACATGTACAGTGTGAAGGGGTAAAAATGGAGATACATGGACAGTGTGTGAATGGGGCAAAATGGAGATACACGGGCAGTGTGAAGTGGTAAAAATTGAGGCACATGGGCAGTGTGAACGGGTAAAAATGGAGATACATGGGCCTTGTGAAGGGGTAAAAATGGAAATACATGCCACTGTAAAGGGTAAGAATTGAGATACACGGGCAGTGTGAATGGGTCAAAATGGAGATACATGGGCAGTGTGAAGGAGTAAAAATGGGGATACATGTGTAGTGTATGAAGGGGTAAAAATGGACTGACAGGGGCAACGTGAAGGGGTAAAAATTTAGATCAATGGGCAGTGTATGAAGGGGTGAACATGGAGATACATGGGCAGTGTGTGAAGGCTTTAAAATCGAGATACATGGGCAGTGTGTGAAGGGGTAAAAATGGAGACACATGGGCAGTGTGAAGGGGTAATAATGGAGATACATGGGCAGTTTAAAGGGCTAAAAATGGAGATACATGTGCAGTGTGAAGGGGTAAAAATGGAGATACTTGGGCACTGTGTGAAGAGTTAAAAATGGAGATACATGGGCAGTTTGAAGGGGTAAAAATGGAGATACATGGGCACTGTGTGAAGAGTTAAATATGGAGATACATGGGCAGTGTGAAGGGGTAAAAATGGAGATACATAGGCAGTGTGAAGGGGTAAAAATGGAGATACTTGAGCACTGTGTGAAGAGTTAAAAATGGAGATACATGGGCAGTTTGAAGGGGTAAAAATGGAGATACATGGGCACTGTGTGAAGAGTTAAAAATGGAGATACATGGGCAGTGTGAAGGTGTAAAAATGGAGATACATGGACAGTGTGTGAATGGGGTAAAATGGAGATACACGGGCAGTGTGAAGTGGTAAAAATGGAGACACATGGGCAGTGTGAACTGCTAAAAATGGAGGTACATGGGCCTTGTGAAGGGTTAAAAATGGAAATACATGCCACTGTAAAGGGTAAAAATTGAGATACACAGGCAGTGTGAAGGGGTCAAAATGGAGATACGTGGGCAGTGTGAAGGTGTAAAAATGGGGATACATGTGTAGTGTATGAAGGGATAAAAATGGACTTACAGGGGCAATGTGAAGAGGTAAAAATTTAGATACATGGGCAGTGTATGAAGGGGTAAGCATGGATATACATGGGCAGTGTGTGAAGGCTTAAAAATCGAGATACATGGGCAGTGTGTGAAGGGGTAAAAATGGAGATACATGGGCAGTGTGAAGGGGTAAAATGGAGATACATGGGCAGTGTGAAGGGGTAAAAATGGAGATACATGGGCAGTGTGAAGGGGTAAAATGGAGATACATGGGCAGTGTATGCTAGTGTAAAAATGGAGATACATGGGCAGTGTATGAAGGTGTAGAAATGGAGATACATGGGCTGTGTGTGAAGGTGTAAAAATGGAGATACATGGGCAGTGTGAAGAGGTGAAAATGGAGATACATAGGCACTGTGAACGGGTAAAAATGGAGATAAATGGTTAGTGTGAAGAGGTAAAAATGGAGATACTTGGGCAATGTGTGAAGAGTGTAAAAATGGAGATACATGGGCAGTGTGAAGGGGTAAAAATGGAGATACATGGGCAGTGTGAAGGGGTAAAAACGGAGATACATGGGAAGTGTGAAGGGTTAAACATGGAGATACATGGTCAGTGTGAAGGGGTAAAAATGGAGATACTTGGGCACTGTGTGAAGAGTTAAAAATGGAGATACATGGGCAGTGTGAAGGGGTAAAAATGGAGATACATAGGCAGTTTAAAGGGCTAAAAATGGAGATACATGGGCAGTGTGAAGGGGTAAAAATGGAAATATATGCCAGTGTAATGGGTAAAAATGGAGATACATGGGCATTGCGAAAGGGTAAAAATGGAGATACATGGGCAGTGTGAAGGGTTAAAAATGGAGATACATGGGCAGTGTGAAGGTGTAAAAATGGAGATACATGGGCAGTGTGAAGGGGTAAAATGGAGATACATGGGCAGTGTATGCTAGTGTAAAATGGAGGCTACATGGGCAGTGTGAAGGGGTAAAAATTTAGATACATGGGCAGCGTATGGAGGGGTAAACATGTATATACATGGGCAGTGTGTGGAGGCTTAAAAATCGAGATACATGGGCAGTGTGTGAAGGGGTAAAAATGGAGATATATGGGCAGTGTGAAGGGGTAAAAATGGAGATACATGGGCAGTGTGAAGAGGTAAAAATGGAGACACATAGGCAGTGTGAAGAGGTAAAAATGGAGATAGTTGGGCACTGTGTGGTGTTAAAAATGGAGATACATGGGCAGTGTGAAGGGGTAAAAATGGAGATACATGGGCAGTGTGAAGGGGTAAAAATAGAGATAAATGGGTGGTGTGAAGGGATAAAATTGGAGATGCGTTGGCAGTGTGAAGGGGTAAAAATAGAAATACATGAGCAGTATGAAGCGCTGAAAATGGAGACAGACGGGCAGTGTGAGAGTTAAAAATGGTGGTACATGGGCCGTGTGAAGGGGTAAAAATGGATACATGGACAGTGTGAAGTGGTAAAAATAGAGATACATGTACAGTGTGAAGGGGTAAAAATGGAGATACATGGACAGTGTTTGAATGGGGTAAAATGGAGATACACTGGCAGTGTTAAGTGGTAAAAATGGAGACACATGGGCAGTGTGAAGGGGTAATAATGGAGATACATGGGCAGTTTAAATGGCTAAAAATGGAGATACATGTGCAGTGTGCAGGGGTAAAAATGGCGACACATGGGCAGTGTGAAGGGGTAAAATGGAGATACATGGGCAGTGTGAAGGGGTAAAAATGGAGATACATGGGCAGTGTGAAGGGGCAAAATGGAGATACATGGGCAGTATATGCAAGTGTAAAAATGGAGTTACATGGGCAGTGTGAAGGGGTAAAAATGGAGGTACATGGGCAGTGTGAAGGGGTAAAAAAGGAGATACATGGGCAGTGTGAAGGGATACAAATGGAGATACATGGGCAGTGTATGAAGGTGTAAAAATGGAGATAAATGGGCAGTGTATGAAGGTGTAAAAATGGAGATACATGGGCTGTGTGTGAAGGGGTAAAAATGGAGATACATGGGCACTGTGAAGAGGTAAAAATGGAGATACATAGGCACTGTGAAGGGGTAAAAATGGAGATACATTGGCAGTGTGAAGAGGTAAAAATGGAGATACTTGGGCATTGTGTGAAGAGTTAAAAATGGAGATACATGGGCAGTTTGAAGGGGTAAAAATGGAGATACATGGGCAGTGTGAAGGGGTAAAAATGGAGATACATAGGCAGTGTGAAGAAGTAAAAATGGAGATACTTGGGCACTGTGTGAAGAGTTAAAAATGGAGATACATGGGTTGTTTGAAGGGGTAAAACTGGAGATACATGGGCAGTGTGAAGGGGTAAAAATAGAGATAAATTGGTGTTGTGAAGGGGTAAAACTGGAGATACATGGGCAGTGTGAAGGGGTAAATAGAGAAATACATGAGCAGTATGAAGGGGTAAAAATGGAGACAGACGGGCAGTGTGAGAGTTAAAAATGGAGATACATGGACAGTGTGTGAATGGGGTAAAATGGAGATACACGAGCAGTGTGAAGTGGTAAAAATGGAGACACATGGGCAGTGTGAACGGCTAAAAATGGAGATAGATGGGCCTTGTGAAGGGTTAAAAATGGAGATACACGGGCAGTGTGAAGGGGTCAAAATGGAGATACATGGGCAGTGTGAAGGTGTAAAAATGGGGACACATGTGTAGTGTATGAAGGGATAAAAATGGACTTACAGGGGCAATGTGAAGGGGTAAAAATTTAGATCCATGGGTAGTGTGAAGGGGTAAAATGGAGATACATGGGCAATGTATGCTAGTGTGAAAATGGAGATACATGGGCAGTGTGAAGGGGTAAAAATGGAGATACATGGGCAGTGTGAAGGGGTAAAAATGGAGATGCATGGGCAGTGTGAAGGGGTAAAAATGGAGATACATGGGCAGTGTATGAAATTGTAAAAATGGAGATACATGGGCAGTGTATAAAGGTGTAAAAATGGAGACATATGGGCAGTGTGAACGGGTAAAAATGGAAATACATGCCACTGTAAAGGGTAAGAATTGAGATACACGGGCAGTGTGAAGGGGTCAAAATGGAGATACAGGGGCAGTGTGAGGTGTAAAAATGGGGATACATGTGTAGTGTAGAAGGGGTAAAAATGGACTGACAGGGGCAATGTGAAGGGGTAAAAATTTAGATCCATGGGCAGTGTATGAAGGGGTAAACATGGGAGATACCTGGGCAGTGTCTGAAGCTTAAAAATCGATATACATGGGCAGTGGTGTGAAGGGGTAAAAATGGAGATACATGGGCAGTGTGAAGAGGTAAAAATGGAGATACATGGGCAGTGTGAAGGGGTAATAATGGAGATACATGGGCAGTTTAAAGGCTAAAAATGGAGATACATGGGCAGTGTGAAGGGGTAAAAATGGAAATACATGTGCAGTGTGAAGGGGTAAAAATGGTGACACATGGGCAGTGTGAAGCTGTAAAATGGAGATACATGAGCAGTGTAAAGAGGTAAAAATGGAGATAAATGGCAGTGTGAAGGGGTAAAATGGAGATACATGGGCAGTGTATGCAGGTGTAAAAATGGAGATACATGGGCAGTGTGAAGGGGTAAAATGGAGATACATGGGCAGTGTGAAGGGGTAAAAATGGAGATACACGGGCAGTGTATGAAGTTGTAAAAATGGAGATACATGGGCAGTGTATGAAGGTGTAAAAATGGAGATACATGGGCAGTATGTGAAGGGTTAAAAATGGAGATACATGGGCAGGGTGAAGGGGTAAAAATGGAGATACATGGGCAGTGTGAAGAGGTAAAAATGGAGACACATAGGCAGTGTGAAGAGGTAAAAATGGAGATAGTTGGGCACTGTGTGAAGTGTTAAAAATGGAGATACATGGGCAGTGTGAAGGGGTAAAAGTGGAGATACATGGGCAGTGTGAAGGGGTAAAAATAGAGATAAATGGGTGGTGTGAAGGGGTAAAATTGGAGATACGTTGGCAGTGTGAAGGGGTAAAAATAGAAATACATGAGCAGTATGAAGCGCTGAAAATGGAGACAGACGGGCAGTGTGAGAGTTAAAAATGGAGGTACATGGGCCGTGTGAAGGGGTAAAAATGGATACATGGACAGTGTGAAGTGGTAAAAATAGAGATACATGTACAGTGTGAAGGGGTAAAAATGGAGATACATGGACAGTGTTTGAATGGGGTAAAATTGAGATACACGGGCAGTGTGAAGGGGTCAAAATGGAGATAAGTGGGCAGTGTGAATGTGTAAAAATGGGGATACATGTGTAGTGTATGAAGGGGTAAAAATGGACTTACAGGGACAATGTGAAGCGGTACAAATTTAGATACATGGGCAGTGTATGGAGGGGTAAACATGGATATACATGGGCAGTGTGTGAAGGCTTAAAAATCGAGATACATGGGCAGTGTGTGAAGGGGTAAAAATGGAGATATATGGGCAGTGTGAAGAGGTAAAAATGGAGATAAATGGGCAGTGTGAAGGGGTAATAATGGAGATACATGGGCAGTTTAAAGGGCTAAAAATGGAGATACATGGGCAGTGTGAAGGGGTAAAAATGGAAATACATGTACAGTGTGAAGGGGTAAAAATGGCGACACATGGGCAGTGTGAAGGGTTAAAATGGAGATACATGGGCAGTGTGAAGAGGTAAAAATGGAGATACATGGGCAGTGTGAAGGGGTAAAAATGGAGATACATGGACAGTGTGAAGGGGTAAAATGGAGATACATGGGCAGTGTATGCTAGTGTAAAAATGGAGATACATGGGCAGTGTGAAGGGGTAAAAATGGAGATACATGGGCAGTGTGAAGGGGTAAAAATGAAGAATCATGGGCAGTGTGAAGGGGTAAAAATGGAGATACACGGGCAGTGTATGAAGTTGTAAAAATGGAGATACATGGGCAGTGTATGAAGGTGTAAAAATGGAGATACATGGGCAGTATGTGAAGGGTTATAAATGGAGATACATGGGCAGGGTTGAAGGGGTAAAAATGAAATACATGGGCCGTGTGAAGAGGTAAAAATGGAGACACATGGGCAGTGTGAAGGGATAAAAATGGAGATATATGGGCAGTGTGAAGGTTAAAAATGGAGTTACATGGGCAGTGTGAGAGGGTAAAAATGGAGATACATCAGCAAGTGTGAAGGGGTAAAAATAGAGATATATGGGCGGTGTGATGGGGTAAAAATGGAGATCCGTTGGCAGTGTGAAGCGTTAAAAATAGAAATGCATGAGCAGTATGAAGCGCTGAAAATGGAGGACAGTACGGGCATGTGGAGAGTAAAAATGCGGTACATGGGCCGTGTGAAGGGGTAAAAATGGATACAATGGACCGTGTGAGTGGTAAAAATAGCGATTACATGTACAGTGCGGAAGGGGTAAAAATGGAGATACCTGTACAGTGTTTGAATGGGGTAAAATGGAGATACACTGCAAGTGTTAAGTGGTAAAAATGGAGACACATGGGCAGTGTGAAGGGGTAATAATGGAGATACATGGGCAGTTTAAAGGGCTAAAAATGGAGATACATGTGCAGTGTGAAGGGGTAAAAATGGCGACACATGGGCAGTGTGAAGGGGTAAAATGGAGATACATGGCCAGTGTGAAGGGGTAAAAATGGAGATACATGGGCAGTGTGAAGGGGCAAAAATCGAGATTCATGGGCAGTGTATTAAGTGGTAAAAATGGAGTTACATGGGCAGTGTGAAGGGGTAAAAATGGAGGTACATGGGCAGTGTGAAGGGATACAAATGGAGATACATGGGCAGTGTATGAAGGTGTAAAAATGGAGATAAATGGGCAGTGTATGAAGGTGTAAAAATGGAGATACATGGGCTGTGTGTGAAGGGGTAAAAATGGAGATACATGGGCACTGTGAAGAGGTAAAAATGGAGATACATAGGCACTGTGAAGGGGTAAAAATGGAGATACATTGGCAGTGTGAAGAGGTAAAAATGGAGATACTTGGGCACTGTGTGAAGAGTTAAAAATGGAGATACATGGGCAGTGTGAAGGGGTAAAAATGGAGATACATGGACAGTGTATGAAGTTGTAAAAATGGAGATACATGGGCAGTGTATGAAGGTGTAAAAATGGAGATACATGGGCAGTATGTGAAGTGTTAAAAATGGAGATACATGGGCAGGGTGAAGGGGTAAAAATGGAGATACATGGGCAGTGTGAAGAGGTAAAAATGGAGACACATAGGCAGTGTGAAGAGGTAAAAATGGAGATAGTTGGGCACTGTGTGAAGTGTTAAAAATGGAGATACATGGGCAGTGTGAAGGGGTAAAAATGGAGATACATGGGCAGTGTGAAGGGGTAAAAATAGAAATACATGAGCAGTATGAAGCGCTGAAAATGGAGACAGACGGGCAGTGTGAGAGTTAAAAATGGAGGTACATGGGTCGTGTGAAGGGGTAAAAATGGATACATGTACAGTGTGAAGGGGTAAAAATGGAGATACATGGACAGTGTTTGAATGGGGTAAAATGGAGATACACTGGCAGTGTTAAGTGGTAAAAATGGAGACACATGGGCAGTGTGAAGGGGTAATAATGGAGATACATGGGCAGTTTAAAGGGCTAAAAATGGAGATACATGTGCAGTGTGAAGGGGTAAAAATGGCGACACATGGGCAGTGTGTAGGGGTAAAATGGAGATACATGGGCAGTGTGAAGGGGTAAAAATGGAGATACATGGGCAGTGTGAAGGGGCAAAATGGAGATACATGGGCAGTGTATGCAAGTGTAAAAATGGAGTTACATGGGCAGTGTGAAGGGGTAAAAATGGAGGTACATGGGCAGTGTGAAGGGATACAAATGGAGATACATGGGCAGTGTATGAAGGTGTAAAAATGGAGATAAATGGGCAGTGTATGAAGGTGTAAAAATGGAGATACATGGGCTGTGTGTGAAGGGGTAAAAATGGAGATACATGGGCACTGTGAAGAGGTAAAAATGGAGATACATAGGCACTGTGAAGGGGTAAAAATGGAGATACATTGGCAGTGTGAAGAGGTAAAAATGGAGATACTTGGGCACTGTGTGAAGAGTTAAAAATGGAGATACATGGGCAGTTTGAAGGGGTAAAAATGGAGATACATGGGCAGTGTGAAGGGGTAAAAATGGAGATACATAGGCAGTGTGAAGAAGTAAAAATGGAGATACTTGGGCACTGTGTGAAGAGTTAAAAATGGAGATACATGGGTTGTTTTGAAGGGTAAAACTGGAGATACATGGGCAGTGTGAAGGGGTAAAAATAGAGATAAATTGGTGTTGTGAAGGGGTAAAACTGGAGATACATGGGCAGTGTGAAGGGGTAAATAGAGAAATACATGAGCAGTATGAAGGGGTAAAAATGGAGACAGACGGGCAGTGTGAGAGTTAAAAATGGAGGTACATGGACAGTGTGTGAATGGGGAAAATGGAGATACACGAGCAGTGTGAAGTGGTAAAAATGGAGACACATGGGCAGTGTGAACGGCTAAAAATGGAGATAGATGGGCCTTGTGAAGGGTTAAAAATGGAGATACACGGGCAGTGTGAAGGGGTCAAAATGGAGATACATGGGCAGTGTGAAGGTGTAAAAATGGGGACACATGTGTAGTGTATGAAGGGATAAAAATGGACTTACAGGGGCAATGTGAAGGGGTAAAAATTTAGATCCATGGGTAGTGTGAAGGGGTAAAATGGAGATACATGGGCAATGTATGCTAGTGTGAAAAATGGAGATACATGGGCAGTGTGAAGGGGTAAAAATGGAGATACATGGGCAGTGTGAAGGGGTAAAATGGAGATGCATGGGATGTGTCAAGGGATAAAAATAGAGACACATGGACAGTGTATGAAGGGGTAAAAATGGAGGTACATGGGCAGTGTGAAGTGGTAAAAATGGAGATACATGGGCAGTGTGAACGGGTAAAAATGGAAATACATGCCAGTGTAAAGGGTAAAAATGGAGATACACGGGCAGTGTGAAGAGGTAAAAATGGAGATACATGGGCAGTGTGAAGGGGTCAAAATGGAGATACATGGGCAGTGTGAAGGGGTAAAAATGGGGATACATGAGCAGTGTATGGAGGGGTAAAATGGGACTGACATGGGCAGTGTGAAGGGGTAAAAATTTAGATCACATGGCAGTGTATGAAGGGGTAACATGGAGATACATGGGCAGTGTGAAGGGGTAAAAATGGAGATACATGGGCAGTGTGTGAAGGGGTAAAAATGGAGATACATGGGCAGTGTGAAGAGGTAAAAATGGAGATACATGGGCAGTGTGAAGGGGTAAAAATGGAGATACATGGGCAGTGTGAAGGGTAAAAATGGAGATACATGGGCAGTGTGAAGGGTAAAAATGGAGATACATGGGCAGTGTGAAGGGGTAAAAATGGAGATACATGGGCAGTGTGAAGGGGTAAAATGGAGATACATGGGCAGTGTGAAGGGCTAAAAATGGAGATAAATGGGCAGTGTGAAGGGGTAAACATGGAGATACATGGGCAGTGTGTGCTGGTGTAAAAATGGATGATACATGGGCAGTGTGAAGGAGGTAAACATGGAGATACATGAGGCAGTGTGAAGGGGTAAAAATGGAGATGCATGGCAGTGTGCCGCGGGTAAAAACATGGCGATACACGGGCAGTGTCTGAAGTTGTTAAAATGGAGATACATGGGCAGTGTATGAAGGTGTAACAATGGAGCTAACATGGGCAAGTATGTGACAGGTTCACACATGGAGATAAATGGTCAGCGTGAAGGGGTAAACATGGAGATAAATGGGCAGTGTGAAGCGGTAAAAATGGAGATACTTGGGCAATGTGAAGGGGTAAAAATGGAGATAGTTGGGCAGTGTGTGAAGGGGTAAAAATGGAGATACATGGGCAGTGTGAAGGGGTAAAAATGGAGATACATGGGCGGTGTGTGAAGGGGTAAAAATCGAGATAAAATGGTAGTGAGAAGGGGTAAAATTGGAGATACGTTGGCAGTGTGAAGGGGTAAAAATAGAAATACATGAGCAGTATGAAGCGCTGAAAATGGAGACAGACGGGCAGTGTGAGAGTTAAAAATGGAGGTACATGGGCCGTGTGAAGGGGTAAAAATGGATACATGGACAGTGTGAAGTGGTAAAAATAGAGATACATGTACAGTGTGAAGGGGTAAAAATGGAGATACATGGGCAGTGTTTGAATGGGGTAAAATTGAGATACACGGGCAGTGTGAAGGGGTCAAAATGGAGATAAGTGGGCAGTGTGAATGTGTAAAAATGGGGATACATGTGTAGTGTATGAAGGGGTAAAAATGGACTTACAGGGACAATGTGAAGGGGTACAAATTTAGATACATGGGCAGTGTATGGAGGGGTAAACATGGATATACATGGGCAGTGTGTGAAGGCTTAAAAATCGAGATACATGGGCAGTGTGAAGGGGTAAAAATGGAGATATATGGGCAGCGAGAACTGGTAAAAATGGAGATAAATGGGCAGTGCGAAGGGGTAAAAATGGAGATACATGGGCAGTGTGAAGTGGTAAAAATGGAGATACATGGGCAGTGTGAAGGGGTAAAAATGGAAATACATGTACAGTGTGAAGGGGTAAAAATGGCGACACATGGGCAGTGTGAAGGGTTAAAATGGAGATACATGGGCAGTGTGAAGAGGTAAAAATGGAGATACATGGGCAGTGTGAAGGGGTAAAAATGGAGATACATGGACAGTGTGAAGGGCTAAAATGGAGATACATGAGCAGTGTATGCTAGTGTAAAAATGGAGATACATGGGCAGTGTGAAGGGGTAAAAATGGAGATACATGGGCAGTGTGAAGGGGTAAAAATGGAGATGCATGGGCAGTGTGAAGGGGTAAAAATGGAGATACACGGGCAGTGTATGAAGTTGTAAAATTGGAGATACATGGGCAGTGTATGAAGGTGTAAAAATGGAGATACATGGGCAGTATGTGAAGGGTTAAAAATGGAGATACATGGGCAGGGTGAAGGGGTAAAAATGGAGATACATGGGCAGTGTGAAGAGGTAAAAATGGAGACACATAGGCAGTGTGAAGAGGTAAAAATGGAGATATTTGGGCACTGTGTGAAGGGGTAGAAATGGAGATATATGGGCAGTGTGAAGGGGTAAAAATGGAGAAACTTCAGCAGTGTGAAGAGGTAAAAATGGAGATACATGGGCAGTGTGAAGGGGCAAAAATGGAGATACATGGGCAGTGTGAAGGGGTAAAATGGAGATACATGGGCAGTGTGAAGGGGTAAAAATGGAAATACATGTGCAGTGTGAAGGGGTAAAAATGGCGACACTATGGGCAGTGTGAAGCTGTAAAATGGAGATACATGAGCAGTGTAAAGAGGTAAAAATGGAGATACATGGGCAGTGTGAAGGGGTAAAATGGAGATACATGGGCATGTGTATGCTGGTGTAAAAATGGAGATACATGGGCAGTGTGAAGGGGTAAAAATGGAGATACATGGGCAGTGTGAAGGGGTAAAAATGGAGATGCATGGGCAGTGTGAAGGGGTTAAAATGGAGATACACGGGCAGTGTATGAAGTTGTAAAAATGGAGATACATGGGCAGTGTATGAAGGTGTAAAAATGGAGATACATGGGCAGTATGTGAAGTGTTAAAAATGGAGATACATGGGCAGTGTGAAGGGGTAAAAATGGAGATACATGGGCAGTGTGAAGGGGTAAAAATAGAGATAAATGGGTGGTGTGAAGGGGTAAAATTGGAGATACGTTGGCAGTGTGAAGGGGTAAAAATAGAAATACATGAGCAGTATGAAGGGGTAAAAATGGAGACACACAGGCAGTGTGAGGGTTAAAAATGGACTTACATCGGCAGCGTGAAGGGGTAAAAATGGATACATGGACAGTGTGAAGTGGTAAAAATAGAGATACATGTACAGTGTGAAGGGGTAAAAATGGAGATACACGGGCAATGTGCAGGGGTAGAAATGGAGATACATGGGCAGTGTGAAGGGGTAAAAATGGAGATACATGGACAGTGTGTGAAGGGTAAAAATGGGGATACATGGGCAGTGTAGGAGGGGTAAAAAATGGACATACAGGGCAAGTGTGAAGGGGTAAAAATTGAGATACATGGGGCAGTGTATGGAGGGGTAAACATGGATATACATGGCAGTGTGTGAACGGCTTAAAAAGTGAGATACATGGGCAGATGTGAAGGGGTAAAAATGGAGGATATATGGGCATTGTGAAGGGGTAAAAATGGAGATACATGGGCAGTGTGAAGGGGTAAAAATGGAGATACATGGGCAGTGTGAAGGGCTAAAAATGGAGATACATGGGCAGTGTGAAGGGTAAAAATGGGGATACATGGGCAGTGTGAAGGGGTAAAAATGGAGAAACATCGGCAGTGTGTGAAGGGGTAGAAATGGAGATACATGGGCAGTGTGAAGGGTAAAAATGGAGATACATGGGCAGTGTGTGAAGGGGTAAAAATGGAGATACATGGGCAGTGTGAAGGGTTAAAAATGGATATACATGGCAGTGATGCTAGTGTAAAAAATGGAGATACATGGGCAGTGTGAAGGGGTAAAAATGGAGTTACATGGGCAGTGTGAAGGGGTAAAAATGAAGCATCATGGGCAGTGTGAAGGGGTAAAAATGGTGATTCATGGGCAGTGTATGAAGGGGTAAAAATGGAGATACATGGGCAGTGTATGAAGGTGTAAAAATGGAGATACATGGGCAGTATGTGAAGGGTTAAAAATGGAGATACATGGGCAGGGTGAAGGGGTAAAAATGGAGATACATGGGCAGTGTGAAGAGGTAAAAATGGAGACACATAGGCAGTGTGAAGAGGTAAAAATGGAGATAGTTGGGCACTGTGTGAAGTGTTTAAAATGGAGATACATGGGCAGTGTGAAGGGGTAAAAATAGAGATAAATGGGTGGTGTGAAGGGGTAAAATTGGAGATACGTTGGCAGTGTGAAGGGGTAAAATACAAATACATGAGCAGTATGAAGCGCTGAAAATGGAGACAGACGGGCAGTGTGAGAGTTAAAAATGGAGGTACATGGGCCGTGTGAAGGGGTAAAAATGGATACATGGACAGTGTGAAGTGGTATAAATAGAGATACATGTACAGTGTGAAGGGGTAAAAATGGAAATACATGGACAGTGTTGAATGGGGTAAAATGGAGATACACTGGCAGTGTTAAGTGGTAAAAATGGAGACACATGGGCAGTGTGAAGGGGTAATAATGGAGATACATGGGCAGTTTAAAGGGCTAAAAGTGGAGATACATGTGCAGTGTGAAGGGGTAAAAATGGCGACACATGGGCAGTGTGAAGGGGTAAAATGGAGATACATGGGCAGTGTGAAGGGGCAAAAATGGAGATACATGGGCAGTGTGAAGGGGCAAAATGGAGATACATGGGCAGTGTATGCAAGTGTAAAAATGGAGTTACATGGGCAGTGTGAAGGGGTAAAAATGGAGTTACATGGGCAGTGTGGAGGGGTAAAAATGGAGATACATGGGCAGTGTGAAGGTATAAATATGGAGATACATGGGCAGTGTATGAAGGTGTAAAAATGGAGATAAATGGGCAGTGTATGAAGGTGTAAAAATGGAGATTCATGGGCTGTGTGTGAAGGGGTAAAATGGAGATACATTGGAGCACTGTGAAGAGGTAAAAATGGAGATACATAGGCACTGTGAAGGGGTAACAAATGGAGATACATTGGCAGTGTGAAGAGGTAAAAATGGAGATACTTGGGCACTGTGTGAAGAGTTAAAAATGGAGATACATGGGCAGTTTGAAGGGTAAAAATGGAGATACATGGGCAGTGTGAAGGGGTAAAAATGGAGATACATAGGCAGTGTGAAGAAGTAAAAATGGAGATACATTGGCATTGTGTGAAGGATTAAAAATGGAGATACATGGGAGGTGTTTGAAGGGGTAAAACTGGAGATACATGGGCAGTGTGAAGGGGTAAAAATAGAGATAAATTGGTGTTGTGAAGGGGTAAAACTGGAGATACATGGGCAGTGTGAAGGTGTAAAAATGGAGACAGATGGGCAGTGTGAGAGTTAAAAATGGAGGTACATGGACAGTGTGTGAATGGGGTAAAATGGAGATACACAAGCAGTGTGAAGTGGTAAAAATGGAGACACATGGGCAGTGTGAACGGCTATAAATGGAGATAGATGGGCCTTGTGAAGGGTTAAAAATGGAGATACACGGGCAGTGTGAAGGGGTCAAAATGGAGATACATGGGCAGTGTGAAGGTGTAAAAATGGAGACAGATGGGCAGTGTGAGAGTTAAAAATGGAGGTACATGGACAGTGTGTGAATGGGGTAAAATGGAGATACACAAGCAGTGTGAAGTGGTAAAAATGGAGACACATGGGCAGTGTGACGGCCTAAAAATGGAGATAGATGGGCCTTGTGAAGGGTTAAAATGGAGATACACGGGCAGTGTGAAGGGGTCAAAATGGAGATACATGGGCAGTGTGAAGGTGTAAAAATGGGGACACATGTGTAGTGTATGAAGGGATAAAAATGGACTTACAGGGGCAATGTGAAGGGGTAAAAATTTAGATCCATGGGTAGAGTGAAGGGGTAAAATGGAGATACATGGGCAATGTATGCTAGTGTAAAAATGGAGATACATGGGCAGTGTGAAGGGGTAAAAATGGAGATACATGGGCAGTGTGAAGGGGTAAAAATGGACATACAAGGGCAGTGTGAAGGGGTAAAAATGGAGCTAAATGTGCAGTGTGAATGCAGCAAAAATGGAGATACATGGGCAGTGTATAAAGGTGTAAAAATGGAGTTACATGGGCAGTGTGAACGGGTAAAAATGGAAATACATGCCACTGTAAAGGGTAAGAATTGAGATACACGGGCAGTGTGAAGGGGTCAAAATGGAGATACATGGGCAGTGTGAAGGGGTCAAAATGGAGATACATGGGCAGTGTGAAGGTGTAAAAATGGGGATACATGTGTAGTGTATGAAGGGGTAAAAATGGACTGACAGGGGCAATGTGAAGGGGTAAAAATTTAGATCCATGGGCAGTGTATGAAGGGGTAAACATGGAGATACATGGGCAGTGTCTGAAGGCTTAAAAATCGATATACATGGGCAGTGTGTGAAGGGGTAAAAATGGAGATACATGGGCAGTGTGAAGAGGTAAAAATGGAGATACATGGGCAGTGTGAAGGGGTAATAATGGAGATACATGGGCAGTTTAAAGGGCTAAAAATGGAGATACATGAGCAGTGTGAAGGGGTAAAAATGGAAATACATGTGCAGTGTGAAGGGGTAAAAATGGCGACACATGGGCAGTGTGAAGCTGTAAAATGGAGATACATGAGCAGTGTAAAGAGGTAAAAATGGAGATACATGGGCAGTGTGAAGGGGTAAAATGGAGATACATGGGCAGTGTATGCTGGTGTAAAAATGGAGATACATGGGCAGTGTGAAGGGGTAAAAATGGAGATTCATGGGCAGTGTGAAGGGGTAAAAATGGAGATACATGGGCAGTGTGAAGAGGTAAAAATGGAGATAGTTGGGCACTGTGTGAAGAGTTAAAAATGGAGATACATGGGCAGTGTGAAGGGGTAAAAATGGAGATACATGGGCAGTGTGAAGGGGTAAAAATAGAGATAAATGGGTGGTGAAGGGGTAAAATTGGAGATAAGTGGGCAGTGTGAAGGGGTAAAAATAGAATTAAATGAGCAGTATGAAGGGGTGAAAATGGAGACAGACGGGCAGTGTGAGAGTTAAAAATGGAGGTACATGGGCAGTGTGAAGGGCTAAAAATGGATATATGGACAGTGTGAAGTGGTAAAAATAGAGATACATGTACAGTGTGAAGGGATAAAAATGGAGATACATGGACAGTTTGTGAATGGGGTAAAATGGAGATACACGAGCAGTGTGAAGTGGTAAAAATGGAGACACATGGGCAGTGTGAACGGCTAAAAATGGAGATACATGGGCCTTGTGAAGGGGTAAAAATGGAAATACATGCCACTGTAAATGGTAAAAATTGAGATACACGGGCAGTGTTAAGGGGTCAAAATGGAGATACATGGGCAGTGTGATGGTGTAAAAATGGGGATACATGTGTAGTGTATGAAGGGGTAAAAATGGACTTACAGGGGCAATGTGAAGGGCTAAAAATCTAGATCCATGGGCTGTGTATGAACGGGTAAACATGGAGATATATAGGCAGTGTGTGAAGGCTTAAAAATCGAGATACATGGGCAGTGTGTGAAGGGGTAAAAATGGAGATATATGGGCAGTTTAAAGGGCTAAAATGGAGATACATGGGCAGCGTGAAGGGGTAAAAATGTCGACGCATGGGCAGTGTGCAGGAGTAAAATGGAGATACATGGGCAGTGTGAAGGGGTAAAAATGGAGATACATGGGCAGTGTGAAGGGGTAAAATGGAGATACATGGGCAGTGTATGCTAGTGTAAAAATGGAGATACATGGGCAGTGTGAAGGGGTAAAAATAGAGATAAATGGGTGGTGTGAAGGGGTAAAATTGGAGATACATGGCAGTGTGAAGGGGTAAAAAGAGAAATACATGAGCAGCATGAAGGGGTAGAAATGGAGACAGACGGGCAGTGTGAGAGTTAAAAATGGAGGTACTTGGACAGTGTGAATTGGTAAAAATAGAGATACATGTACAGTGTGAAGGTGTAAAAATGGAGATACATGGACAGTGTGTGAATGGGGTAAAATGGAGATACACGGGCAGTGTGAAGTGGTAAAAATGGAGACACATGGGCAGTGTGAACGGCTAAAAATGGAGATACATGGGCCTTGTGAAGGGTTAAAAATGGAAATACTTGCCACTGCAAAGGTTAAAAATGGAGATACATGGGCAGTGTGAAGAGGTAAAAATGGAGATACATAGGCAGTGTGAAGAGGTAAAAATGGAGATACTTGGTCACTGTGTGAAGAGTTAAAAATGGAGATACATGGGAAGTGTGAAGGGGTAAAAATGGAGATACATGGGCAGTGTATGAATGGGGTAAAATGGAGATACACGAGCAGTGTGAAGTGGTAAAAATGGAGACACATGGGCAGTGTGAACGGCTAAAAATGGAGATACATGGGCCTTGTGAAGGGGTAAAAATGGAAATAAATGCCACTGTAAAGGGTAAAAATTGAGATACACGGGCAGTGTGAAGGGGTCAAAATGGAGATACATGGGCAGTGTGAAGGTGTAAAAATGGGGATACATTTGTAGTGTATGAAGGGGTAAAAATGGACTTACAGGGGCAATGTGAAGGGCTAAAAATCTAGATCCATGGGCTGTGTATGAAGGGGTAAACATGGAGATATATGGGCAGTGTGTGAAGGCTTAAAAATCGAGATACATGGGCAGTGTGTGAAGGGGTAAAAATGGAGATATATGGGCAGTTTAAAGGGCTAAAAATGGAGATACATGGGCAGTGTGAAGGGGTAAAAATGTCGACGCATGGGCAGTGTGCAGGGGTAAAAATGGAGATACATGGGCAGTGTGAAGGGTAAAAATGGAGATAAATGGGCAGTGTGAAGGGGTAAACATGGAGATAGATGGGGCAGTGTATGCTAGTGTAAAAATGGAGATACATGGGCAGTGTGAAGGGGTAAAAATAGAGATAAATGGGTGTGTGAAGGGGTAAAAATTGGAGATACATGGGCAGTGTGAAGGAGTAAAAAGAGAAATACATGAGCAGTATGAAAGGGTAGAAATGGAGACAGACGGCAGTGTGAGAGTTAAAAATGGAGGTACATGGACAGTGTGAAGTGGTAAAAATAGAGATACATGTACAGCGTGAAGGGTAAAAAATGGAGATACATGGACAGTGTGTGAATGGGGTAAAATGGAGATACACGGCAGTGTGAAGTGGTAAAAATGGAGACACATGGGCAGTGTGAACGGGTTAAAAATGGAGATACATGGGCTTGTGAAGGGATAAAAATGGAAATACTTGCCACTGTAAAGGTTAAAAATGGAGATACATGGGCAGTGTGAAGAGGTAAAAATGGAGATACATAGGCAGTGTGAAGAGTTAAAATGGAGATACATGGGAAGTGTGAAGGGGTAAAAATGGAGATACATGGGTAGTGTGAAGGGGTAAAAATAGAGATAAATGGGTCGTGTGAAGGGGAAAACTTGGAGATACGTGGGCAGTGTGAAGGGGTTAAAAATAGAATTAAATGAGCAGTATGAAGGGGTGAAAATGGAGACAAACGGGCAGTGTGAGGGTTAAAAATGGAGATACATGGGCAGTGTGAAGGGCTAAAAATGGATATACATGGACAGTGTGTGAAGGGGTAAAAATGGAGATACATGGGCTGCGTGAAATGGAAAAAATGGAGATACACGGGCAGTGTGAAGTGGTAAAAATTGAGACACATGGGCAGAGTGAACGGGTAAAAATGGAGATACATGGGCCTTGTGAAGGGGTAAAAATGGAAATACATGCCACTGTAAAGGGTAAGAATTGAGATACATGGGCAGTGTGAAGGGGTAAAAATGGAGATACATGGGCAGTGTGATGGTGTAAAAATGGGGATACATGTGTAGTGTATGAAGGGGTAAAAATGGACTGACAGGGGCAATGTGAAGGGCTAAAAATTTAGATCCATGGGCAGTGTATGAAGGGGTAAAATTGGAGATACATGGGCAGTGTGTGAAGGATTAAAATCTGAGATACATGGGCAGTGTGTGAAGGGGTAAAAATGGAGATACATGGGCAGTGTGAAGGGGTAAAAATGGAGATACATGGGCAGTGTGAAGGGGTAAAAATGAAGCATCATGGGCAGTGTGAAGGGGTAAAAATGGAGATACATGGGCAGTGTAAAGTGGCAAAAATGGAGATACATGGGCATTGTGTGAATGGTTAAAATGGAGATACGTGGGCACTGTTAAGGGGTAGAAATGGAGATACATGGGCAGTGTGAAGGGGTAAAAATAGAGATAAATGGGTGGTGAAGGGGTAAAATTGGAGATAAGTGGGCAGTGTGAAGGGGTAAAAATAGAATTAAATGAGCAGTATGAAGAGGTGAAAATGGAGACAGACGGGCAGTGTGAGAGTTAAAAATAGAGATACATGTACAGTGTGAAGGGATAAAAATGGAGATACATGGACAGTTTGTGAATGGGGTAAAATGGAGATACACGAGCAGTGTGAAGTGGTAAAAATGGAGACACATGGGCAGTGTGAACGGCTAAAAATGGAGATACATGGGCCTTGTGAAGGGGTAAAAATGGAAATACATGCCACTGTAAATGGTAAAAATTGAGATACACGGGCAGTGTTAAGGGGTCAAAATGGAGATACATGGGCAGTGTGATGGTGTAAAAATGGGGATACATGTGTAGTGTATGAAGGGGTAAAAATGGACTTACAGGGGCAATGTGAAGGGCTAAAAATCTAGATCCATGGGCTGTGTATGAACGGGTAAACATGGAGATATATAGGCAGTGTGTGAAGGCTTAAAAATCGAGATACATGGGCAGTGTGTGAAGGGGTAAAAATGGAGATATATGGGCAGTTTAAAGGGCTAAAATGGAGATACATGGGCAGCGTGAAGGGGTAAAAATGTCGACGCATGGGCAGTGTGCAGGAGTAAAATGGAGATACATGGGCAGTGTGAAGGGGTAAAAATGGAGATACATGGGCAGTGTGAAGGGGTAAAATGGAGATACATGGGCAGTGTATGCTAGTGTAAAAATGGAGATACATGGGCAGTGTGAAGGGGTAAAAATAGAGATAAATGGGTGGTGTGAAGGGGTAAAATTGGAGATACATGGGCAGTGTGAAGGGGTAAAAAGAGAAATACATGAGCAGCATGAAGGGGTAGAAATGGAGACAGACGGGCAGTGTGAGAGTTTAAAAATGGAGGTACTTGGACAGTGTGAATTGGTAAAAATAGAGATACATGTACAGTGTGAAGGTTGTAAAAATGGAGATACATGGACAGTGTGTGAATGGGGTAAAATGGAGATACACGGGCAGTGTGAAGTGGTAAAAATGGAGACACATGGGCAGTGTGAACGGCTAAAAATGGAGATACATGGGCCTTGTGAAGGGTTAAAAATGGAAATACTTGCCACTGCAAAGGTTAAAAATGGAGATACATGGGCAGTGTGAAGAGGTAAAAATGGAGATACATAGGCAGTGTGAAGAGGTAAAAATGGAGATACTTGGTCACTGTGTGAAGAGTTAAAAATGGAGATACATGGGAAGTGTGAAGGGGTAAAAATGGAGATACATGGGCAGTGTATGAATGGGGTAAAATGGAGATACACGAGCAGTGTGAAGTGGTAAAAATGGAGACACATGGGCAGTGTGAACGGCTAAAAATGGAGATACATGGGCAGTGTGAAGGGGTAAAAATAGAGATAAATGGGCAGTGTGAAGGGGTAAAATTGGAGATACATGGGCAGTGTGAAGGAGTAAAAAGAGAAATACATGAGCAGTATGAAAGGGTAGAAATGGAGACAGACGGGCAGTGTGAGAGTTAAAAATGGAGGTACATGGACAGTGTGAAGTGGTAAAAATAGAGATACATGTACAGCGTGAAGGGGTAAAAATGGAGATACATGGACAGTGTGTGAATGGGGTAAAATGGAGATACACCGGCAGTGTGAAGTGGTAAAAATGGAGACACATGGGCAGTGTGAACGGGTAAAAATGGAGATACATGGGGCTTGTGAAGGGATAAAAATGGAAATACTTGCCACTGTAAAGGTTAAAAATGGAGATACATGGGCAGTGTGAAGAGGTAAAAATGGAGATACATAGGCAGTGTGAAGAGTTAAAAATGGAGATACATGGGAAGTGTGAAGGGGTAAAAATGGAGATACATGGGCAGTGTGAAGGGGTAAAAATAGAGATAAATGGGTCGTGTGAAGGGGAAAAATTGGAGATACGTGGGCAGTGTGAAGGGGTAAAAATAGAATTAAATGAGCAGTATGAAGGGGTGAAAATGGAGACAAACGGGCAGTGTGAGAGTTAAAAATGGAGCTACATGGGCAGTGTGAAGGGGTAAAAATGGATATATGGACAGTGTGAAGTGGTAAAAATGGAGATACATGGGCTGTGTGTCAATGGGGTAAAATGGAGATACACGGGCAGTGTGAAGTGGTAAAAATTGAGACACATGGGCAGAGTGAACGGGTAAAAATGGAGATACATGGGCCTTGTGAAGGGGTAAAAATGGAAATACATGCCACTGTAAAGGGTAAGAATTGAGATACACGGGCAGTGTGAAGGGGTCAAAATGGAGATACATGGGCAGTGTGATGGTGTAAAAATGGGGATACATGTGTAGTGTATGAAGGGGTAAAAATGGACTGACAGGGGCAATGTGAAGGGCTAAAAATTTAGATCCATGGGCAGTGTATGAAGGGGTAAACATGGAGATACATGGGCAGTGTGTGAAGGCTTAAAAATCGATATACATGGGCAGTGTGTGAAGGGGTAAAAATGGAGATACATGGGCAGTGTGAAGAGCTAAAAATGGAGATACATGGGCAGTGTGAAGGGGTAAAAATGGAGATACATGGGCAGTTTAAAGGGCTAAAAATGGAGATACATGAGCAGCGTGAAGGGGTAAAAATGGCAACACATGGGCAGTGTGAAGCTGTAAAATGGAGATACATGGGCAGTGTAAAGAGGTAAAAATGGAGATACATGGGCAGTGTGAAGGGGTAAAATGGAGATACATGGGCAGTGTATGCTGGTGTAAAAATGGAGATACATGGGCAGTGTGAAGGGGTAAAAATGGAGATACATGGGCAGTGTGAAGGGGTAAAAATGGAGATACATGGGCAGTGTGAAGGGGTACAAATGGAGATACATGGGCAGTGTATGAAGGTGTAAAAATGGAGATACATGGGCAGTGTATGAAGGTGTAAAAATGGAGATACATGGGCAGTGTGTGAAGGGGTAAAAATGGAGATATATGGGCAGTGTGAAGAGGTAAAAATGGAGATACATGGACAGTGTGAAGGGGAAATAATGGAGATACATGGGCAGTTTAAAGGGCTAAAAATGGAGATACATGGGCAGTGTGAAGGGGTAAAAATGGAAATACATGTGCAGCGTGAAGGGGTAAAAATGGCGACACATGGGCAGTGTGAAGGGTTAAAATGGAGATACATGGGCAGTGTGAAGAGGTAAAAATGGAGATACATGGGCAGTGTGAAGGGGTAAAAATGGAGATACATGGGCAGTGTGAAGGGCTAAAATGGAGATACATGGGCAGTGTATGCTAGTGTAAAAATGGAGATACATGCGCAGTGTGAAGGGGTAAAAATGGAGATACATGGGCAGTGTGAAAGGGTAAAAATGGAGATGCATGGGCAGTGTGAAGGGGTAAAAATGGAGATACATGGGCAGTGTATGAAGTTGTAAAAATGGAGATACATGGGCAGTGTATGAAGGTGTAAAAATGGAGATACATGGGCAGTGTGTGAAGGGTTAAAAATGGAGATACATGGGCAGGGTGAAGGGGTAAAAATGGAGATACATGGGCAGTGTGAAGGGGTAAAAATGGAGATACATGTACAGTGTGAAGGGGTAAAAATAGAGATAAATGGGTGGTGTGAAGGGGTAAAATTGGAGATACGTTTGCAGTGTGAAGGGGTAAAAATTGAAATACATGAGCAGGATGAAGCGGTGAAAATGGAGACAGACGGGCAGTGTGAGAGTTAAAAATGGAGGTACATGGGCCGTGTGAAGGGGTAAAAATGGATACATGGACAGTGTGAAGTGGTAAAAATAGAGATACATGTACAGTGTGAAGGGGTAAAAATGGAGATACATGGACAGTGTGTGAATGGGGTAAAATGGAGATACACGGGCAGTGTTAAGTGGTAAAAATGGAGACACATGGGCAGTGTGAACGGGTAAAAATGGAGATACATGGGCCTTGTGAAGGTGTAAAAATGGAAATACTTGCCACTGTAAAGGGTAATAATTGAGATACGCAGGCAGTGTGAAGGGGTAAAAATGGAGATACATAGGCATTGTGAAGAGGTAAAAATGGAGATACTTGGGCACTGTGTGAAGAGTTAAAAATGGAGATACATGGGCAGTGTGAAGGGGTAAAAATGGAGATACATGGGCAGTGTGAAGGGGTAAAAATAGAGATAAATGGGTGGTGAGGGGGTAAAATTGGAGATAAGTGGGCAGTGTGAAGGGGTAAAAATAGAATTAAATGAGCAGTATGAAGGGGTGAAAATGGAGACAGACGGGCAGTGTGAGAGTTAAAAATGGAGGTACATGGGCAGTGTGAAGGGGTAAAAATGGAGATACATGTACAGTGTGAAGGGGTAAAAATGGAGATACATGGGCAGTGTGAAGGGGTAAAAATAGAGATAATTGGGTCGTGTGAAGGGGAAAAATTGGAGATACGTGGGCAGTGTGAAGGGGTAAAAATAGAATTAAATGAGCAGTATGAAGGGGTGAAAATGGAGACAGACAGGCAGTGTGAGAGTTAAAAATGGAGGTACATGGGCAGTGTGAAGGGGTAAAAATGGATATATGGACAGTGTGAAGTGGTAAAAATGGAGATACATGGGCTGTGTGTCAATGGGGTAAAATGGAGATACACGGGCAGTGTGAAGTGGTAAAAATTGAGACACATGGGCAGTGTGAACGGGTAAAAATGGAGATACATGGGCCTTGTGAAGGGGTAAAAATGGAAATACATGCCACTATAAAGGGTAAGAATTGAGATACACGGGCAGTGTGAAGGGGTCAAAATGGAGATACATGGGCAGTGTGAAGGGGTAAAAATGGAGATAAATGTGCAGTGTGAAGGGGTAAAAATAGAGATAAATGGGTGGTGTGAAGGGGTAAAATTGGAGATACGTTTGCAGTGTGAAGGGGTAAAAATAGAAATACATGAGCAGTATGAAGCGCTGAAAATGGAGACAGACGGGCAGTGTGAGAGTTAAAAATGGAGGTACATGGACAGTGTGAAGTGGTAAAAATAGAGATACATGTACAGTGTGAAGGGGTAAAAATGGAGATACATGGACAGTGTGTGAATGGGGTAAAATGGAGATACACGGGCAGTGTTAAGTGGTAAAAATGGAGACACATGGGCAGTGTGAACGGGTAAAAATGGAGATACATGGGCCTTGTGAAGGTGTAAAAATGGAAATACTTGCCACTGTAAAGGGTAATAATTGAGATACGCGGGCAGTGTGAAGGGGCAAAAATGGAGATACATGGGCAGTGTGAAGAGGTAAAAATGGAGATACATAGGCATTGTGAAGAGGTAAAAATGGAGATACTTGGGCACTGTGTGAAGAGTTAAAAATGGAGATACATGGGCAGTGTGAAGGGGTAAAAATGGAGATACATGGGCAGTGTGAAGGGGTAAAAATAGAGATAAATGGGTGGTGAGGGGGTAAAATTGGAGATAAGTGGGCAGTGTGAAGGGGTAAAAATAGAATTAAATGAGCAGTATGAAGGGGTGAAAATGGAGACAGACGGGCAGTGTGAGAGTTAAAAATGGAGGTACATGGGCAGTGTGAAGGGGTAAAAATGGAGATACATGTACAGTGTGAAGGGGTAAAAATGGAGATACATGGGCAGTGTGAAGGGGTGAAAATAGAGATAAATGGGTCGTGTGAAGGGGAAAAATTGGAGATACGTGGGCAGTGTGAAGGGGTAAAAATAGAATTAAATGAGCAGTATGAAGGGGAGAAAATGGAGACAGACAGGCAGTGTGAGAGTTAAAAATGGAGGTACATGGGCAGTGTGAAGGGGTAAAAATGGATATATGGACAGTGTGAAGTGGCAAAAATGGAGATACATGGGCTGTGTGTCAATGGGGTAAAATGGAGATACACGGGCAGTGTGAAGTGGTAAAAATTGAGACACATGGGCAGTGTGAACGGGTAAAAATGGAGATACATGGGCCTTGTGAAGGGGTAAAAATGGAAATACATGCCACTGTAAAGGGTAAGAATTGAGATACACGGGCAGTGTGAAGGGGTCAAAATGGAGATACATGGGCAGTGTGAAGGAGTAAAAATGGGGATACATGTGTAGTGTATGAAGGGGTAAAAATGGACTGACAGGTTCAATGTGAAGGGGTAAAAATTTAGATCCATGGGCAGTGTATGAAGGGGTAAACATGGAGATACATGGGCAGTGTGTGAAGGCTTAAAAATCGATATACATGGGCAGTGTGTGAAGGGGTAAAAATGGAGATACATGGGCAGTGTGAAGAGGTAAAAATGGAGATACATAGGCAGTGTGAAGGGGTAATAATGGAGATACATGGGCAGTTTAAAGGGCTAAAAATGGAGATACATGGGCAGTGTGAAGGGGTAAAAATGGAAATACATGTGCAGTGTGAAGGGGTAAAAATGGCGACACATGGGCAGTGTGAAGCTGTAAAATGGAGATACATGGGCAGTGTAAAGAGGTAAAAATGGAGATACAGGGGCAGTGTGAAGGGGTAAAATGGAAATACATGGGCAGTGTATGCTGGTGTAAAAATGGAGATACATGGGCAGTGTGAAGGGGTAAAAATGGAGATACATGGGCAGTGTGAAGGGGTAAAAATGGAGATACATGGGCAGTGTGAAGGGGTACAAATGGAGATACATGGGCAGTGTATGAAGGTGTAAAAATGGAGATACATGGGCAGTGTATGAAGGTGTAAAAATGGAGAATGATGGCCAGTGTGTGAAGGGGTAAAAATGGAGATATATGGGCAGTGTGAAGAGGTAAAAATGGAGATACATGGGCAGTGTGAAGGGGTAATATTGGAGATACATGGGCAGTTTAAAGGGCTAAACATGGAGATACATGGGCAGTGTGAAGGGGTAAAAATGGAAATACATGTGCAGTGTGAAGGGGTAAAAATGGCGACACATGGGCAGTGTGAAGGGTTAAAATGGAGATACATGGGCAGTGTGAAGAGGTAAAAATGGAGATACATGGGCAGTGTGAAGGGGTAAAAATGGACATACATGGGCAGTGTGAAGGTGTAAAAATGGAGATGCATGGGCAGTGTGAAGGGGTAAAAATGGAGATACATGGGCAGTGTATGAAGTTGTAAAAATGGAGATACATGGGCAGTGAATGAAGGTGTAAAAATGGAGATACATGGGCAGTGTGTGAAGGGTTAAAAATGGAGATACATGGGCAGGGTGAAGGGGTAGAAATGGAGATACATGGGCAGTGTGAAGGGGTAAAAATGGAGATACATGGGCAGTGTGGAGGGGTAAAAATAGAGATAAATGGGTGGTGTGAAGGGGTAAAATTGGAGATACGTTGGCAGTGTGAAGGGGTAAAAATAGAAATACATGAGCAGTATGAAGCGGTGAAAATGGAGACAGACGGGCAGTGTGAGAGTTAAAAATGGTGGTACATGGGCAGTGTGAAGGGGTAAAAATGGATACATGGACAGTGTGAAGTGGTAAAAATAGAGATACATGTACAGTGTGAAGGGGTAAAAATGGAGATACATGGACAGTGTGTGAATGGGGTAAAATGGAGATACACGGGCAGTGTTAAGTGGTAAAAATGGAGAGACATGGGCAGTGTGAACGGGTAAAAATGGAGACACATGGGCCTTGTGAAGGTGTAAAAATGGAAATACGTGCCACTGTAAAGGGTAATAATTGAGATACACGGGCAGTGTGAAGGGGTAAAAATGGAGATACATGGGCAGTGTGAAGAGGTAAAAATGGAGATACATAGGCATTGTGAAGAGGTAAAAATGGAGATACTTGGGCACTGTGTGAAGAGTTAAAAATAGAGATACATGGGTAGTGTGAAGGGGTAAAAATGAAGATACGTGGGCAGTGTGAAGGGGTAAAAATAGAGATAAATGGGTGGTGAAGGTGTAAAATTGGAGATAAGTGGGCAGTGTGAAGGGGTAAAAATAGAATTAAATGAGCAGTATGAAGGGGTGAAAATGGAGACAGACGGGCAGTGTGAGTTAAAAATGGAGGTACATGGGCAGTGTGAAGGGGTAAAAATGGATATATGGACAGTGTGAAGTGGTAAAAATAGAGATACATGTACAGTGTGAAGGGATAAAAATGGAGATACATGGACAGTTTGTGAATGGGGTAAAATGGAGATACACGAGCAGTGTGAAGTGGTAAAAATGGAGACACATGGGCAGTGTGAACGGCTAAAAATGGAGATACATGGGCCTTGTGAAGGGGTAAAAATGGAAATACATGCCACTGTAAAGGGTAAAAATTGAGATACACGGGCAGTGTGAAGGGGTCAAAATGGAGATACATGGGCAGTGTGAAGGTGTAAAAATGGGGATACATGGGTAGTGTATGAAGGGGTAAAAATGGACTTACAGGGGCAGTGTGAAGGGCTAAAAATCTAGATCCACGGGCTGTGTATGAAGGGGTAAACATGGAGATATATGGGCAGTGTGTGAAGGCTTAAAAATCGAGATACATGGGCAGTGTGTGAAGGGGTAAAAATGGAGATATATGGGCAGTTTAAAGGGCTAAAAATGGAGATACATGGGCAGTGTGAAGGGGTAAAAATGTCGACGCATGGGCAGTGTGCAGGGGTAAAATGGAGATACATGGGCAGTGTGAAGGGGTAAAAATGGAGTTACATGGGCAGTGTGAAGGGGTAAAATGGAGATACATGGGCAGTGTATGCTAGTGTAAAAATGGAGATACATGGGCAGTGTGAAGGGGTAAAAATAGAGATAAATGGGTGGTGTGAAGGGGTAAAATTGGAGATACATGGGCAGTGTGAAGGGGTAAAAAGAGAAATACATGAGCAGTATGAAGGGGTAGAAATGGAGACAGACGGGCAGTGAGGGAATTAAAAATGGAGGTACATGGACAGTGTGAAGTGGTCAAAATAGAGATACATGTACAGTGTGAAGGGGTAAAAATGGAGATACATGGACAGTGTGTGAATGGGGTAAAATGGAGATACACGGGCAGTGTGAAGTGGTAAAAACGGAGACACATGGGCAGTGTGAACGGGTAAAAATGGAGATACATGGGCCTTGTGAAGGGATAAAAATGGAAATACTTGCCACTGTAAAGGTTAAAAATGGAGATACATGGGCAGTGTGAAGAGGTAAAAATGGAGATACATAGGCAGTGAAGAGGTTAAAATGGAGATACTTGGACACTGTGTGAAGAGTTAAAAATGGAGATACATGGGAAGTGTGAAGGGGTAAAAATGGAGATACATGGGCAGTGTGAAGTGGTAAAAATAGAGATAAATGTACAGTGTGAAGGGGTAAAAATGGAGATACATGGACAGTGTATGAATGGGGTAAAATGGAGATACACGGGCAGTGTGAAGTGGTAAAAATGTAGACACATGGGCAGTGTGAACGGGTAAAAATGGAGATACATGGGCCTTGTGAAGGGTTAAAAATGGAAATACATGCCACTGTAAAGGGTAAGAATTGAGATACACGGGCAGTGTGAAGGGGTCAAAATGAAGACACATGGGCAGTGTGAAGGTGTAAAAATGGGGATACATGTGTAGTGTATGAAGGGGTAAAAATGGACTTACAAGGGCAATGTGAAGGGGTAAAAATTTAGATACTTGGGCAGTGTATGAAGGGGTAAACATGGAGATATATGGGCAGTGTGTGAAGGCTTAAAAATCGAGATACATGGGCAGTGTGTGAAGGGGTAAAAATGGAGATATATGGGCAGTTTAAAGGGCTAAAAATGGAGATACATAGGCATTGTGAAGGGGTAAAAATGTCGACGCATGGGCAGTGTGCAGGGGTAAAATGGAGATACATGGGCAGTGTGAAGGGGTAAAAATGGAGTTACATGGGCAGTGTGAAGGGGTAAAATGGAGATACATGGGCAGTGTATGCTAGTGTAAAAATGGAGATACATGGGCAGTGTGAAGGGGTAAAAATAGAGATAAATGGGTGGTGTGAAGGGGTAAAAATAGAGATAAATGGGTGGTGTGAAGGGGTAAAAATGGAGATACATGGGCAGTGTGAAGGGGTAAAAAGAGAAATACATGAGCAGTATGAAGGGGTAGAAATGGAGACAGACGGGCAGTGTGAGAGTTAAAAATGGAGGTACATGGACAGTGTGAAGTGGTCAAAATAGAGATACATGTACAGTGTGAAGGGGTAAAAATGGAGATACATGGACAGTGTGTGAATGGGGTAAAATGGAGATACACGGGCAGTGTGAAGTGGTAAAAACGGAGACACATGGGCAGTGTGAACGGGTAAAAATGGAGATACATGGGCCTTGTGAAGGGATAAAAATGGAAATACTTGCCACTGTAAAGGTTAAAAATGGAGATACATGGGCAGTGTGAAGAGGTAAAAATGGAGATACATAGGCAGTGAAGAGGTTAAAATGGAGATACTTGGACACTGTGTGAAGAGTTAAAAATGGAGATACATGGGAAGTGTGAAGGGGTAAAAATGGAGATACATGGGCAGTGTGAAGTGGTAAAAATAGAGATAAATGTACAGTGTGAAGGGGTAAAAATGGAGATACATGGACAGTGTATGAATGGGGTAAAATGGAGATACACGGGCAGTGTGAAGTGGTAAAAATGTAGACACATGGGCAGTGTGAACGGGTAAAAATGGAGATACATGGGCCTTGTGAAGGGTTAAAAATGGAAATACATGCCACTGTAAAGGGTAAGAATTGAGATACACGGGCAGTGTGAAGGGGTCAAAATGAAGATACATGGGCAGTGTGAAGGTGTAAAAATGGGGATACATGTGTAGTGTATGAAGGGGTAAAAATGGACTTACACGGGCAATGTGAAGGGGTAAAAATTTAGATACTTGGGCAGTGTATGAAGGGGTAAACATGGAGATACATGGGCAGTGTGTGAAGGCTTAAAAATCGAGATACATGGGCATTGTATGAAGGGGTAAACATGGAGATACATGGGCAGTGTGTGAAGGCTTAAAAATCGAGATACATGGGCAGTGTGTGAAGGGGTAAAAATGGAGATACATGGGCAGTGTGAAGAGGTAAAAATGGAGATACATGGGCAGTGTGAAGGGGTAATAATGGAGATACATGGGCAGTTTAAAGGGCTAAAAATGGAGATACATGGGCAGTGTGAAGGGGTAAAAATGGAAATACATGTGCAGTGTGAAGGGGTAAAAATGGCGACACATGGGCAGTGTGAAGGGGTAAAATGGAGATACATTGGCAGTGTGAAGAGGTAAGAATGGAGATGCATGGGCAGTTTGAAGGGGTAAAAATGGAGATACATGGGCAGTGTGAAGGGGTAAAATGTAGATACATGGGCAGTGTGAAGAGGTAAAATTGGAGATACATGGGCATTGTGAAGGGATAATAATGGAGATACATGGGCAGTGTATGAAGGTGTAAAAATGGAGATACATGGGCAGTGTGAAGGGATAAAAATGGAGATACATGGGCAGTGTATGAAGTTGTAAAAATGGAGATACATGGGCAGTGTATGAAGGTGTAAAAATGGAGATACATGGGCAGTGTATGAAGGTGTAAAAATGGAGATACATGGGCAGTGTGAACGGCTAAAAATGGAGATACATGGGCAGTGTATGAAGTTGTAAAAATGGAGATACATGGGCAGTGTATGAAGGTGTAAAAATGGAGATACATGGGCAGTGTATGAAGGTGTAAAAATGGAGATACATGGGCAGTGTATGAAGGTGTAAAAATGGAGATACATGGGCAGTGTGAAGGGATAAAAATGGAGATACATGGGCAGTGTATGAAGGTGTAAAAATAGAGATACGTGGGCAGTGTATGAAGGTGTAAAAATGGAGATACATGGGCAGAATCCACTTTGCATTTCCCAAAGATCTTTGAGGGACAGATCGATAGAAATGGGCAGGGATGGGAAGGAAGGGGATGTTTACGGGAATTTATTTTCCATTTTTGCACTAAAATGAAGGCCACGGAGGCAAACAAATACAAACTGTGTATTGTCCCTGACAGAATGGGAGGGTTAAAGTGGTGGGGGGAGGGGGGGCCGGGTTGGGGGCGTGGGGTGGGGGGGGGGGGCGCGGGTGGTGAGTATGTTGGTGGTGGGGGTGGGGGCGGTTAAACCCTCGGAAGGATCTAGTCAGCAGCAATTGAGCCTCATAAAGTTTTGTATTTAGGAGCTAGCGTAGGGGAGGCTGGGTAACGGAGCCAGGAACAATCAGCCAGTGTGAATAGGCGATTGTGCACACAATGAACAATGGCGGCTTGTGGTCAGAGCAACTCTGAGACACCCCTTCCCCTACCAGCTTTGGGTCACTTTAATCATCTATTACAAAGGTCGTGAGGTCACGGTGTCACCCTAATTGAAATATGCGGCCCATTAAAGGCTGCATGAAATGTATTCCCTCTATTTTTTATTATTGAAGAGCTGTTGACAAGTTTTTAATTAAAACCCTGGTAATAAAACTAATTACCTCTCTCTGGGGGGAGGGGGGGTGCAGCGGGTGGTGACGGGAGGGAGGGGAGGGGCCTCGGTGGCTGAATTAGTATCTTAGAAAAATAAGCCTTTTTTAAAAAAATAAAAGTAACCTTTAAACATGATAACACCAAACTTTTTTAAAACCCTCGTTCCCCTCCCCCAAAATGCCAATGATTTTTTAATGCATGAATGTTTTATGTGATGAACTATGCCTCATAGTCAACAACAACAACTTGCCTTTATGTAGCACCTTTAGCTTCCCAAGTTGCTGCGCAGGAGCAATTACTAAACAAAACTTTTAACACTGAGCCACATAGGGAGATATTAGGACAGATGACCAAAGGATTGGTCAGACAGGTACCTGTCGGCTTTAAAGCGTGTCTAAAGGAGGGAGAGGCAATGAGGTTTAGGGAGGGACTTCCAGGCCTTAGGGCCCAGGCAGCTGAAGACACGGTTGCCAATGGTGGAGCGGTGGAAATCAAGGATGCGCAAGAGTTCAGAATCAGAGCAGAGCGGATATCTGAGATGGTTGTGGGGCTAGAGGGGATTACAGAGATAGGGAGGGGCAAAACAATGGAGGGCTTTGAGCTTAAAGTTGAGAATTTTAAATTTGAGGCAGTGGGGACCCAGGAGCCAGTGCAGCTCAGTGAGAACAGGGGGTGATGGCGAGGCAGCAGCAGGTTTGGGAGCAGGCCTAGCTTCAGGTGGATGTTTGGCCACAGCTTTGCAGGTACAATTATTTCACGCCTGTGTTCACTGGCTCTCTGAAGGTCAGATCCAGAGGGAGCATTGAGCTGAAAGGAAGCTGGACTAGACTGGCTGATTTCTACGGACATCATTTACTGAAGGAAGGAGTACATGGGTCCTCACTACTGTCATTGTGAAACATAACATAATAATGATGGTGTACATTGCACAGGAGAAATAGGCCAGCATTACAGAGCACTGAATCCCAGGAGCACACCTCATGTACAAGAGGAGTACAAAGAACTTGCATTTCTAAAGCGCCTCTCGCCACTTCAGGATTCCCAAAGGGCTTTCCAATTAATGAATCACTCTTGAAGTGTCGTCACTGTTGGAAAGTAGGAGATAGGGAGGCTAAATGCTGTGCAGCAAGATCCCACAAGCAGCAATGTGACTATGGCCAGGTAATTAGTGATGTTGGTTGAGGGATAAATATCAGGCTGGAAGTAACTCCCTGGCCCTTCTTTGAAATAATGTCACAAGATACGCCCACCTGTGAGGTCAGATATTTCAATGTCTCATCTGAAAAACGGCACCTCCAACACTGCAGCGCTCCCTCAGGACTGCACTGGGAGTGTCAGCCTGGATTTTGTAGTCAAGTCTCTGGAGTCAGCCATCACTTGCTGTTTCTGAATAGTGAAAGCTAGTTGCGAGATAGTTTAATCGGAACACTCTTTGAAATACTCACTAGAGAGAGAATGTCCAGGACCTGGCTACAAGCAAATGAAATTAATTCATTGAAACTGTCCAAAGCCAATTATGAGTAAATATCCACAGCACCATCCAACCTGCTGCAGGCAATGGGTCAGTGTTCCTATTGGATACACATCAGGTGGGAATTGAGAGGAGGAGAGCAAAGAGGGGAGAGTCAGCAGAGGGAGCAAGAGCAGAACAGAAGGAGGAGAACTGGTGAGAGAAGAGTAGGAGGAAGGGGCTAAGGAGGAGAGGGGAGGGAGGGGATAGGAGAGGAGAGTGGGAGGAAGGGGGAGAGGAGGACATGGGATAGGAAGAGAGGGGATTGGAAGAGGGTGGGAGAAAGGGGAGAGGAGGAGAGGGGAGGGAGGAAGAGGATAGGAGGAGGGTGAAAGGAAGGGGGAGAGGAGAGTAAAGAGAGGGGGAGTGAGGACAGGTGGAGGGGAGTGAAAAGGAGGAGAGGAGGAGGAATAGGGAGGGAAGGAGAGCAGGATAGGGAGAGGAAGAGATGGGGGCAGGAAAGCCAGTTGGTGGAGAGGGGTAGAAGAAGGAGACGGGGAGATAGAGAAAGGGGAGACCATAACTATTTACCCTCCCCTGCTTGTGCCTCTGATTAATATAAAGCAGATCTCGCCCCAATATTATCACTGAGTTCGATTTGTGTATTTAAAGAACATCAGAAAATAGGAACAGGAGAAGTCCTTTCAGTCCCTTGAGTATGTTCTGCTATTTAGTGGAATTATGACAAATCTGTATCTTAATCCCATCCACAGATCTGGGCTCCACATCCTGGCCTAGGAAAAATCTAACAATTCCAGTTTTAAAATGACTAATGGAACTAACATCTACTGTTTTCGTGGGATAGATTTCCACACTTCTACCAGCCTTGTGTGAAGAAATGATTCCCAATTTCTATCAACAACAATAACTTGCATTGATATGGCACCTTTACTTTAGAAATAACCTCCCAAGATGCTTCACAGGAGCGGTTATCAATCAAAATTTGACACCGAGCCACAGAAGGAGATATTAGGGAGAGGTGACCAAAAACTTGGCCAAAGAGGGTGGCTTTAAGGAGCGTCTTAAATGAGGTGAAGAGAGGTGGAGAGGTTTAAGGAAGGAATTCCAGAGCTTGGGGTCCCCAGGTACCTGAAGGCATGGCCACCAATGGTGGAGCGATATCAGCGTTGGAGGAGCTGACAGAGTTACAAACAGCCCAATTGTCAGCAAGTTTGTTCATGGCCCATCCAATCTTGGGGCTGGCAGACAGGTCAATCAGCTTGGCGGCCTTTACATTTCTGATGAAGCCTCATCGAAGGGTGGGATGAAATCTCCGCGAGGCAGTAAAATAAAAAGCAGTATCGGGGGGGACAGCATTTTTACGAGGTACGCTTTCAGATTGTGAGGCATGGACATTTTTTGCGGCTTTTCTGTGCTTCGTTTTATTCAGTGGAGTTCTGCCACTCCCTAAGGGAGCTGTGGAAGTGCTCGTCCGCACTAATGTCTTCACCCAACCTCTTCCTGCCCATCCCACACGCCTGACGAGGGAAATATTCAGACCACAGTTACTCGCGGCCTGGTTCTGATTTTAAGGTTATGTCCCCTTGTCCTACCCTATCAATCACTGACAAAATCCTAAAGAACTTCCATCGAATCAACCCTTAAGCTTCGATATTCCAGGGAATACAAGACGAGTTTAAGTAATCACTCATCACAATCTAACACTTGGAGCCCTGGTAACATTCCAGTGACTCTGCACTGCAGGCTTCCAAGACTAAAGTATGGTGACATGGTGTCTAGAACTGTACACAGTGTTGCAGATATGGGCTAATCAGGGTTTCCTATAGCTGCAGCAAGACTTCCCATTCTATTATATCTCTCTGGGGATAATATTCCTTTAGCCCTGTTGATAATCTATTTTTGTACCTGATCATTTTAGCGACCTGTGTGCATGGATCCTTAGGGCAGTGGGATGTGAGGGGGTAATTCATTGCCCTTATTTTAATACACAGGCCCCCACCCCTTGTCTGCCTATCTGGCTTCAGCCAGAGGAGGGCAAGTGTTAAAAATCGGAGCCCTAACTACAAATCCTTGGGATTAACAAGGTGGACTATTCCATTGGAAAGTGACTGGGAGATGCCTTGGCAGTCTCTCATTTTATAAGCATGACCTTTTTGCTCCAGATAACAGTTCAATTGTCTTTCTCTCGTGTCCCATGCCCTCTGATCTGTGTTTGACATGAGTTGCTGCACAGCCAGGAGGCTCCCAGTGAGAGATGCAGGAGTGTAAAACACTCAGCCTTCCTGACCTCCAGAGTGCTAATTAGCCAGAGGTTAATCAGAATAGTTTTGGTGATGTCAATAGGCTTTTGCTCTTTTGTTAAGAGATTTAGCATTGCTTTTTTTCAGATGAGAAGTATATACATCATTTTAAAAGTTCTGTTTGCCTTTCCCATTTCCAGCAGGTACCCTACATAATGGCAAGCCTTAAAATGAGCTGCTACTGATGTCCTGTCTGACATAGACTATCAGATCATTGAATGATACAGCCCTGAAAGAGGTCATTTGACCCACTGGGTCTTTGCCAGCTCTTTGAAAGGGTTATTCAATTAGTCCCACTCCGGTCTGCTCTTTCCCCCCATAACCCTGCAAAATTTTCCCTTCAAGAAGTTCTGGTGCAGAACAAAGCACTGTCATGCCAACAGAAAGAAGAGAGTCTGGCATTTAAATAGCGCCTTTCTTCACCTCCAGACGTCCCAAATCACTTCACAGGCAGTGAAGCAATTTTTAAAGTGTAGTCAATATTGTAAAGCAGGAAACACGGCAGCCAATCTGAGCACAGCGAGCTCCCACAAACAGCAATGTGATAATAGCCAGATAATCTGTTTACGTTGATGACGTTAGCTGAGGGGTGAATATGGGCCAAGGCACAGGTGAGAATTCCACCGCCCTTCTGCAGAATAGTGGCCGTTGGATCTTTTACATCTGTCTGAGAGGGCAGGTGCAACTTTGGTTTAACAGTTAAACAGTAAAACTTTGGGGAATTTGGGTAGCAGGGAAGCGGAGATGGTTGGAGCAGGGTGGGGGGGGGGGGTGGGTGTGTTCACTGCAGTGTAAGTTGAGAAGATGGGAGATGCAAAACTAAAGCAATACAGCACTACAGTTGGCAGGAAGGTGTGATTGCAGTGTGACAAGTTTACATAGGTAGAGCCCATTATAAATTCCTCTGTCCGCGTGACTACAGGAAGTGAGGCTTTGTAGACTGCCGAACTGGCTTGCATCAGACTGTATGTTTCACAAGAACTTCCCCCCACGCTACTTCATTTCACCCCATCAGCATATCCTTCTATCATGGGGGCTCTGACTGCTGCCAGTACGAGACAATGGGGGCAACTCACTCTTTTTTGATGTTGAAATTATCGGGCTAGAAATAAACAGTAGTATTAATCTTCCCCCTGATAAATGGCCAAGCGGAAGTGTGATCAGGCAGCACTGCTCTCCTGTGATAATACTGTGTTTCAGGGTAACAGAGAATGGGTGCTGCCCTGACATCTCCCTCGGGTGCTGCCTCGTGTACCAGAAAATAGCAAAATTGATCATTTTGAACTCTCTCCCTCACCCCCTACCCCCCCCCACCCCTCACTTTCCCGCTGGCCAGTTGTTACCTCTGTGTCTGCCAAAGCAAAACAGTGACTCGAGATTGTAGAGAGGGTAGAAACCTTCCCATTTGGTGGAACGCTGTCTGTCCAATTTGAAAAGATGCAGTTTATCACTTAGAGTGTTTGTTGTGGGTTTTAGGCAGTCAGATTTGGGTGTCCAATATAAAAACTCCAAGATCAATAGAACTATTCTTTCCTAAATAGATATTTATTAAGGAAATCGCCTCAGGCAATCTTCCAAGACAATAATTGGAATTAATCTCGCAATAGTACCAATGATAATTCAATACTCCACTTCATGCCAAATGTATACTGGCTGCCGAGTTAACAGCTTTTACAATAGCCTTTGAATAGATCCCTTCTGTAATGAATATGAATTATTCATGTAGCGACAAAATTAGCATGTTACCCAGCGACAGCTCCACTCACTCAGCCTTTGACCTAGTCAGCTGGTGTTTTAAGTTCATGTGTCTGGATTAATACAACAACAACTTGCATTTATAAAGCACCTTTAAGCCTAGGAAAAATGTCCCAAGAGGCCTTAACAGGAGTAAATGAGACCAACATTGACACCAAAGGCACAGAAGGAGTTGTTAGGAGGGTTTTAGGAGTGTCTCAAAGATGAAGAGAGACGTGGAAAGGCAGTAATACAATCCAAACGATTCAAATGTGAACTATGGAGGAAATATTTGTAGATGTTTGCTTGTTGAGTATGGTTGGTGCTGGAACAGTTTATATAACCATGAGCTGGGCATCCTTCTGAGTGAGCCTGCAAACCGCAGAGTGCAGGAAGATTCATCGTCTTTGATGAGCTCACTGACCTCAACCTGGGTAACAGTTAAGTGAGGAAAGGAGAAATCAAACTGTGGCTCGCTCTCCCAGAGCCAAAAATGAAAATGCATCTTCATCTGCATCTGGCAAAGGCACGAACAGCCTCAGCTAATGTTCCCTCTCCAGGCTCCCTCATGATCAGTGAGGCATGATATTTGATGACATATTTGGGTGACATATTTGAAGGCATTTGGTATCTACTGTAAATTAATGAGCATTTTATTCCCAAAATCCCCAGTGATCTAACCTATTGATCTATTAAATAGCATTACCATTTATGTTTGAATCGCTTCAGTGGAAAATGTTATCACTGTGACCTTTAAGGATCTAACTTACTCCCACGGATGTTGAGTCAGTTCGAAATCATGAGTTTTTTTTAGGGAATATCCAATTAACAAGCGTGGAGAGACCTGGAGGCAAAGGCCTAGTAGTGAATTGGCCAAATGAATGGGACCTTTGTTATCAGCAGATCAGAAAGCCAGGATGAAAGCGTCGGAGATATGTGAGTTCATTTCTTATTTTATTTAACTTTCAGCTCATCTGTGACGCACCCCATGAGAGCTGGTTCAGCTCAAGCCCAGGCCCACGTGAGAGCTGGTTCAGCTCAAGCCCAGGCCCACGTGAGAGCTGGTTCAGCTCAAGCCCAGGCCCACGTGAGAGCTGGTTCAGCTCAAGCCCAGGCCCACGTGAGAGCTGGTTCAGCTCAAGCCCAGGCAGCTGAACTTCATTGCTTCATGTCAGCCATACAAGTTCCAAGTTGTGGTTTGCAAAGCTTGGTTCCGTGATTTCGCTCTGTCACGACAGGAGACTTTTTTCCTCATCTGACGATTAAGGAACGGACGCTTCAGTTTATTAACTCTGGGCAAACATGCCCATATGAACAAGGGGAGGCCATTGGATCCCTCAAGCCTGTTCTGCTAATCAATTAGATTATGGCATATCCATATCTTAACTCCATCTACTTGCCTTGGCTCCGTAGCCCTTAATACCCTTGGTCAACAAAAATCTATCAATCTCAGTTTTGACACCCCAGCCTCTGGGGAGAGAGAGTTCCAGATTCCTATTACCCTTCGTGTAAAGACATACATTAAAGTTGCATTGTTCAAGGTATTTTACCAATTTTCTATTTGCCTTGGTGCAATTTTCCCTGTCATTATTTTCATATTTTCACATTCTTTTTGCAAATTGGCAAATGCAACATCTCTAATCAGAAAAGGAGAGAGAGAGAAAACAAGGGAACAACAGGTCAGTTAACCTGACATCCATCATCAAGAAAATGCTGGAATCTAGTGTTAAGGAAGCCTTAAATGCACTCAAAAAATTATAGCATGATCAAGCAATGTGGCTTTATGAAAGGGAAATCATGTTTGACAAATTTATCAGAATTTTTGAGGATGTAACTAGTCAGATAGTTAAAGGTGATCCAGTAAATGTAGTGTACTTGGATTTTTGAAAGACATTCAGTAAGAAGCTATACAAAAAGTGAATGCGCAAGATATGTTAATAAGCAAGATGCTCATAGAGTTGGGGGTAATCTATAAGTATAGATAGAGGATTGGTTAAGTAGGGGTCACTGGGGCATTTTCAAGTTGACAAGCTGTGACTAGTGAACACCGCAAGGACCAGTGCTGGAACTTCAGCTATTTTCAATCTATATTAATGACTTAGATGAAGAGACAGAGGGTAATGTGCCTCAGTTTGCTGATAATACAAAAGCTAAGTGGGAATGCAAGCCCTGAGGAGGACACAAAGAGGCTGCAGGTTGAGCGAATGGGCAACAAGATGGCAGATGGAACATAATGTGGGCAAGTGTGAGGCTATTCACTTTGGTTGTAAGAATAGAAAAACAGAATTTTTTTAAATGTGTGAAACTTGTAAATGTTGTTGTTCCGAGGGACTCGGGTGTACTTATCCAAGGAACACGGAGGTTAACATGCAGGTGCAGCAAAGCAATTAAGAAGGCAAATGACATGTTGGCCCTTATCACAAAGAAATTGGGGAACAAGAATTCGGAAGTGGGCTGCAGCTGTACAGGGTTTTGGTGAGACCACGCCCAGATTACTGTGTGTAGTCTCAACTGAATTTCTAGTAAGAGGGAAAGGAGGAGCTTGCATTTATGTACCGCCTATCCCATCCTTAGGACCTCCCAAAGTGCTCCACAGCCAATTGGGTACTTTTTGAAGTGAAGTCATACCATAGACAAATGTAGCAGCCAATCTGCACACAGCAAGATCCCACTGGTTAATGACCTATTGAACTGTTTTACAGTGATATTTGTTCAGGGACAAATATTGGCGCAGGACACTGGTGAAGAACCTTTTCCGAACAGTGAGCGCAGGATTGTTCACATCTGCAGGAGAGAGCATTTTAACATCTTATCCAAAAGACAGCGCCTCTGATACTGTAGCACTCCCTCAGTGCTGGAGTGGGAGGTGAACCCACCACCCACTGATTCAGTGCCACCCACCCATTTAAGATTGAAGGTGGTGTAAAGTGTGCTGGTGGCACTGCACAGTCTCCTGGGCTGGCACTAATGTTGATGATAGATGTCGTGGTGTTGGTGGCTCCTCGGGCTGCATTGGCTACAGTTGCAGCCCTAGTGTGAAGTCCAAGATCATCTGTAGAGACAGAACATTAAGTTCATGAGAATTATATAATGAATTGAGATGGTTGCATAACTCATTAGAATTTATTGTAACATGTCAGTGAAGACAGATAATCTTGCACATTGTGACACCACTAAAAATGTGTAAGTGTACGGTGAAGCTGATATTTTATATCCCATTCTTGAACAGTGTGCACTGGAATTTAATTACATTTATATACTTAATGACAATTATTGGAATCAATGTTAATCTGATGGGCAGACTCCCTTTCACAAGTTCCTAGGCAAAGGGACACTCTATCTCTCTCTAAGAGGTTCACAACTGAGAAGACCTCCTTTCAGTAATGTGGAGAGACTGGAGGAGCTGGGATTGTTCTCAGGGCAGGGAAAGTTAATGGAGGATCTGTCAGCAATGTTCAAAATCACAAAGAATTTTGATAATGTAAATAAGGGAAACTGTTTCCAGTGGTAGAAGGGTTGGTAACCAGAGGACAAAGATTTAAGTTGATGAACAAAAGAAAAGAGGTGACATGAGGAAACCCTTCTAATCAATTATGATCTGCTTGAAAGGGTGGTGGAAGCAGATTCAATAATGATTTTCAAAAGGTAATTGGAAAAGTACTTGAAGGGAGGGGCCCTGTGGTTCTCAGGGGTGTCAGAGAATTATGGTTGTTTGCCAACATGGAGCCATATGTTATAAGGCTCTAAATAAGTCTAGGGGCTCATATCTTCACCTTTCATACTTCAGCAACTAATTGTTAAAAGTGCTTCTCACTGTGGCTGCTGAAACCCTCATCCATGCCTTTGTTACCTTTAGGTTCAACTGCCCTCCTGGGCAGCCCCCCACCTGCGCTATTTTGCAACGCCTCAAGTTTAAAATTCTCATCCTTGTTTTCAAATCCCTCCATGGCCTCGCCCCTCCCTATTTCTATAACCTCCTCCAACTGTACAACCTTCCGAGATCTCTGCACTCCCCCAAATCCAGCTTGTTGCATTCCATTTGCAGCCATGACCTCAGCTCTGGGGTGCTGACCCCAAACCATTCCAGCTCGCCCCCCTATTGGATGATGCTTTAAACCTAACTCTTTGACCAAGCACTGGTCACCCATTCTAATGTTTCCTAATGTGGCTCAATGTCCGTTGTTCTCTGATGATGTGAAACAGCTTGAGATATTTTAACTAAATTGAAGGCGCTATATAAATGCAAGTTTCTTCCTGATATATATTTAGACCTTCACTGATCCTCTACTCAAGCTACGCCCAGGTTCATTTTGTTCTAAAGATTAAACCATTGGCAGAACAAGAGGGGCAGGGGAAGAAGCAACTTTGCAATTTAATCCCTGCAGTCCTCCATCGTGTCTCCGATTTTAACTTTTTGTTCTTTATCTGCCCTTTTTTTCCCTAAACCTGCACTTTTGAGACTCAAGTTTGGCCCAGTGCGTCGCACTCTTGCCCCTAAACAAGGAAAGTTGTGCATTCAAGTCTCATTCCGGGTGATGTAGGTGGACACCCCTGTGCTCCCATCACGGTGTGCAGCATTGTTAGAGGTGCCTGTTTTCTGATGAAAATTAAATGATATTGTTAATGATAAGACTGTTAATATTGAAATAAATGAATATATTGTTTTCGACAGAAACGTGAACCCTAAAATGGGGAAGATCTAGATGATATCCAGGTATGGAGAGAGATGGGACAGAGAGCAGTGCAAGTCGTTAAGCCATATCTCTCACACATTGGAGCTGCTGCCATGCTAATTTGGTTGAGTTTTCTGAAGATGTCATTCAGACAATGGATGAGGGAAACCCACCCCAGACTTTCTAACCGCTTCTCAGGGATGACTAAAGGTGGACAATAAATGCTGGCCTCACCTGTACCTCAACACTCTGAGGATGAATTACCATACAGTCATGTCCGCATGCAGCCTCATACACCCAGCAATGGCTAGTGCTTCAGGTTCTACACGCCCACATATCTAAACCTGCAGTATAATGAATAAATTGAAGCAAATGTCCCTTATTCTGAAATCAATGCTTGGTTTTATATATACATTTATTACATTTCATTCCCAGGATGTGGGCATTGCTGGCAAGGTTGTTATTTATTGCCCATGCCCTAGTTGCCCCTTATGGAGGTGGTTATGGGTCTTCTTCTTAAACCTGCTTAGAAATAGCAGTTTGATGTAACTGAGCAGTTTGTTAGTTGTTCCAGAGGGCAGTGAGGTATCTGAGGCAGAGAGAAAACATTTGAAGCAGAGGAAACTGAATTGGACCAGCCATATAAATACTGTGGTTACAAGAGCAGGTCAGAGGCTGGGAATCCTGCGATGAGTAACTCACCTCCTGACTCCCCAAAGCCTGTCCACCATCTACAAAGCACAAGTCAGGAGTGCGATGGAATACTCTCCCCTTGCCTGAATGAGTGCAGCTCCAACAACACTCAAGAAGCCTCACACCATCCAGGACAAAGCAGCCCCGCTTGATTGATGCCCCATTCACAAACATTCACAAACATTCACTCCCCCCACCACCAGTGCACAGTAGCAGCAGTGTGTACTATCTACAAGATGCACTGCAGGAATTCATCAAGGCTTCTTCGACAGCACCTTCCAAACCCACGATCACCACCATATAGAATGACAAGGGCGGCAGATAGGTGGGAACACCACCACCTGGAAGTCCCCCTCCAAGCCACTCACCACCCTGACTTGGAAATATATCACTGTTCCTTCACTGTTGCTGGGTCAAAATACTCCCTAACAGCACTGTGAGTGTACCTACACCACATGGACTGCAGCAGTTCAAAAAGGCAGCTCACCACCAACTTCTTAAGGGGCAATTATGGATGGGCAATAAGTGCTGGTCCAGCCAGCGACACCCACATCCTATGAATTAATAAAAAGTGGAAAGATACAGGGTTAAATGGAAAGAGTGGGATAGCAGGATTAATTTGGAATTGCTCCGATTAAACACATACACAGGCAGCATAGATATGGATGGAGAAATGGCTTGTTCTAAGTTCTAACTATATTTTCCCACTCAAACTGCATTGCTTCTCTTCTAATGATGCAGCTACAGCACAACTGACAGTGCAAATCCTGGAAGGTGGCCAGGCAGGTTAAAAAAGTGGCTAATAGGGCCTTGGTGATCCTGGGCTTTATAAATAGAGGCATGGAGTACAAAGGCAATGGTGAACCTTTATAAAACACTGGCTCAGCCTCAACTGGAGTATGGTGTACAATTACGGGCACCTCACTTTAGGGAGGATGTGAAAGTTTCAGAGAGGATGCGGAAAGAATTTACGAGAATGGTTCCAGGGATAAGGGACTTTAGTGACGTGGGTAGATTGGAGAAGCTGGGGCTGTTCTCCTTGGAGGAGGGCAGGTTGAGAGGAGATTTGACAGAGGTGTTCAAAATCATGAGGGGTCTGGGACAGAATGGATAGGGAGAAACTGCTTCCATTTTGGTGGGAGGTTCGTGAAGCAGGAGGCACTAATTTTAAGAGGTTAACAAAAGAATCAAAGGCGACATGAGGAAAAATGTTTTAGGCAGATAATGGTTAGGATCTGGAATGCAGTGCTGAAGATTGTGGTGGAAGCAGATTCAATCAGAACTTTCAAAAGGGAATTGGACCATTATTTTAAGGGAAGAAAATCTTGCAGGACTACAGGAAGAGTGGAACTAGCTAAATTGCTCTTATAGAGAGCCGGCAGGGCTGAATGGCCTATGATTGTTTTATTCTTTCACAGGATGTGATGTCACTGGCTGAGCCAGCATTCATTGCCCATCCCTAGGTGCCCTTGAGAAGGTGGTGGTGAGCTGCCTTCTTGAATCGCAGCAGTCCATGTGGTGTAGGTGTAGGGAGGGAGTTCCAAGATTTTGACCCAGTGACAGTGAAGGAACAGCGATATATTTTCAAGTCAGGATGGTGTGTGGCTTGGAGGGGAACTTCCAGATGGTGGTGTTCACATGTGTCTGCTGCCCTTGTCCTTCTAGATAGTAGAGAGTTTGGAAGGAGCTGTCGAAGGAGCCTTGGTGAGTTTCTGCAGTGCATCTTGTAGATGGTATACACTGCTGCTACTGTGTGTCAGTGGTGGAGGGAGTGAATGTTTGTGGATGGGGTTCCAATCAAGCAGCTGCTTTGTCCTGGATGGTGTCAAGCTTCCTGAGTATTGTTGGAGCTGCACTCATCCAGGTAAGTGGAGAGTATTCCATCACACTCCTGACTTCTGCCTTGTAGATGGTGGACAGGCTGTGGAGAGTCAGGAGGTGAGTTACTCATCGCACAATTTCTAGTCTCTGACCTGCTCTTGTAGCTACAGTATTTATATGGCTGGTCCAGTTCAGTTTCTTGTCAATGGTAACCTCCAAGATGTCGAGAGTGGGGGATTCAGTGATGGTACTGCAATCTGTACTGTAACAATTCTATGCTCCTCTGTTTCTACAGGTAAATCATGAACTCAGTTGGGACTCTGACCTGATAGGAGATTTACAGACAACTTGGAGCTACTTTATGTTTCAACACCTCATTGGCACTATTCTGTTTTAACAATCCCAAGCCGATTTGCATCAATGCTAAAGTTGCTGTGTGAATGCAGCTTTAGCCTTTCTGCCATAAGCAGTTTTTTGTCTAGAGTGTACAGCCATTCTGGTAGCATGACCATCAATTCTCCTCCCTGTTCTCCTACTCATCTTCGATCCTCGCCCTAAGGCAGCAAAGTTGTCTAAACAAAGAGACTGCACTGGTCTTGTGATTAGAGTCAGCCTCAAGCCATGAATGTTGTTGCAAGGAAACAACTCATCACATGATCTGTCTTAAGATGCTGGTACATTTTGCCATGACCAGGAGCATTGTGTTAACTCTCTCAATGCCACCTTTTGCTCTGTTTGTTATCCTTTTCCTATCTCTCCAGAAGGACATAAGAAAGAGGAGGAGCCATTCAGCCCCTTGAGCCTGTTCAGTTAGATCACAGTGATCCATATCTCAGATTTTTGTTCCCACCTTTGCTCCATATCCCTTGATACGCTGACCCAATAAAGAGATGGGCAATAAAAATGTTGGCCTAGCCAGTGACGCCCACATCCCTTGAAAGAATTTTAAAAAACCATATCAAACTTGATCTTCAAAGTTAATTAATCCCCATCATCCACAGCTTTTTGGGGGAGAGCGCTCCATATTTCCACTACCCTTTGAGTGAAAAGGTGCTCCCTGATTGTCCTTCATTGACCTCGACAGAGGAAATAGTTTCTCTGGAGCTTCCTTCGTACAAATATTCCTTTTCCATCGACCTTCCTTCAGGGTTCATCCACTCTCAGTCTCACTCTGCCATCCCGCATTGCAGCCAGAGTTGGGCAGTGGGCTCCCTGCTCTGTTCCTTCACAAGGAGTGAGATTAGGAAACACTTTATCATGCAAAAGTTAGCCAAAAGGAATCAGCACCTTTAAGGGGGAGATGGAAAATGTTAGAAAGAAGTGCAAAAAGGATGTTGAAACATAGAAAATAGGAGCAGAGGTAGATCATTCAGCCCTTCGAGCCTGCTCCGCCATTCAATATGATCATGGCTGATCCTCTATCTTAATGCCGTACTCCCGCTCTCCCCTTGACACCTTTAGAGTCCAGAAATCTATTTCCTTCTTAAATATATTCAGTGACTTGGCCTCCACAGCCTCTGTGGTAGAGAATTCCACAGGGTCACCACCCTCTGAGTGAAGAAGTTTCTCCTCATCTCATTCCAAATGGTCTACCCCATATCCTGAGACTGTGGCCCCTTGTTCTAGACCCCGCACCCCCCTTCCCCCCACAGCCAGAGGAAACATCACCCCTCCATCCAGTCTGTCCATCCCTGTCAGAATTTTATATGTTTCAATAAGATCGCCTCTCATTCTTCTAAACTCCAGTGAATACAGGCCTAGTCGGCCCAATCTCTCCTCATACGACAATCCTGCCATCCCAGGAATCAGTCTGGTGAACCTTCGCTGCACTCCCTCTATGACATGTGTATCCTTTCTTAGGTAAGGAGACCAAAACTGGACACAATACTCCAGGTGTGGTTTCATCAAGGCTCTGTACAGCTGCAGTAAGACACCCTTGCTCCTATATTCAAGTCCTCTCACAATGAAGGCCAACATACCATTTGCCTTCTTAACTGCTTGCTGCACCTGCACCTTGCTTTCAGTGATTGGTGTACAAGGACATCCTTTGTACATCAACATTCCCCAGTCTACTACCACTTAAATAATACTCTGACATTCTGTTTTTCCTACTGAAGTGGATAACTTCACACTTATCCACGTTATACTGTATCTGCCATGTATTTACCCACTCACTCCACCGGTCTAAATCATCTTGAAGCCTCTTAACAAACTCCTCATCGCTCACATTCTCACCAAGTTTCGTGCTGTCAGCAAACTTAGAAATATTACATTTGGTTCCCTCATCCAAATCATTGATATGTATTGTGAATAGCTGGGGCCCAAGAACGGACCCCAGCAGTACCCCACTAGTCACTGCCTGCCACTCCCAAAAAATACCTATTTATTCCTACTCTCTGTTTCCTGTCTGCTAACCAATTCTCAATCCATGCCACTATATTACCCCCAATCCCATGTGCTTTAATTTTACACACTAACCTCTTATGTGGGACTTTATCAAAAGCTTTCTGAAAATCCAAATACACCACATCCACTGGTTCTCCCTTATCTATTCCGCTCGTTACGTCCTCAAGAAACTCCAGTAGGTTTGTCAAACATGGGGCAGAATCTTCTGCCTGTTGGGCAGGCCGGTCGGGAGCGGGCACGGGCAGGTGCAGAGCCAATCACCACCCGTGATTGGCTGCGCGCCACCATTTTACGTGACACACGCTCGGTAGCACTCAGCACTACCTGTGCAGGTGGGGGGAAGAGGGAGAGTCGGGTCCTGCGCTCTTCCCGAGGCACAGAGCTGCCTGGGGGAGATTAAGTTCAAGTTGAAAATTAAAAACCATTTACACATGTCCCCTCATGTGACAGTGTCACATGAGCTGGAGCATGTTTGTGAAATGAGCAAAATGTATTTATTAACTTAATAAAACCTTCATGAAGCCTCACCCTGCCCATGGATGAGGTTTCATGAAAAATGTGGAGGCCGCTTGGGCTCTTCACCTGCCCCCCAATCTTAAAGTTGGACGGGCAGCGCTGAGAATTAGTTTAATTGGTTTATTAATGGCCTTAACAGGCCTTTGGCAGTTCGGAGGGCACACAGTCACCTCTGACCCGCCAAAGAGAAAATTCTGCCCATGATTTCTCTTTCATAAACCCATGTTGACTTTGTCCAATCCTGTTGTTTTTTTCTAAGTGTCCTGTTATCACATTCTTTATAATAGACTCTAGCATTTTCCAGACTACCGAGTTTAAGCTAACCGGTCTGTAATTCACTGTTTTATGCCTTGCTCCTTTTTTAAATAGTGGGATTACATTTGCCACCCTCCAATCTGCTGGGACTGTTCCAGAATCTACAGACGTTTGGAAGGTGACAAACCACGCATCCACTATTTCCATGGCCACCTCCTTTAATGCCCTAGGATGTAGATTATCAGGTCCTGGGGATTTATCGGCTTTCAGTCCCATTAATTTCCCCAGCACTATTGTTTTAGTAACACTAATTTCCTTCAATTCCTCCTTCTCACTAGACCCTTGGTTCCTGAGTATTTCTGCGGAGTTATTTGTGTCTTCCGGTGTGAAGACAGAATTAGGTGATACTTTGAAGCTGTCGGTATAACATGTGATGATCTGATACACACGAGCAGCCTGAATTTGGTCATGTGGTCCCAAAGAAGCCTCCCCGTTGAGAATCCCTAAGTCCTGTCTTCCATCCCTTACCCTCAGCTTAGATTACACCTCCTGACTTAAGCATGGACAAGCCTGGAATGGAATTTTGCTGAGAAGGGTATAAAACCAAGACAGATGGAGATAAGAAGCAGATCAGCCATCACCTAATTAAATGGCAACACAGGTTCGAAGGGGATGAATGGCCTCCTCCTGTTCCAACATTTTGATGGACAAGTCACTATTGCATGCAAAATATCTAGACCTGTTCACCAGCTGTGTAGGACCTTAGTTAGACCACAGCACTGCGTACACTCTAATCCCCAGATCTAACAATAGATGTGTGGTGAAGATGTAAAAAAAGGATGATACAGGCACTGTGCAACTATCCACAAGGCTGGATAGACTGTGCCTCTTAACTCTCGAAAAGAAAGATTGAGGGCTAAGAGAGTTTTAAATTATGAAGGGACTTGATAAGATTAACATAAAGGTGTTTCTATTTGTGACAGAGTCCTAAGCTAGGGGCCATAAATATAAGATAGTCACTAAGAAATCCAATAAGGAACTCAGGCGAAGCTTCCTTTACCCAAAAGAATGGTGACAATGTGGAACTCACCACCACAAGGAGTGGTTGACGTGAATAGTATAGTTACATTTAAGGAGAAACTGGATAAACACATGAGGGAGAAGGGAATACAGCTATATCCCACTTTACGTAGTCCTGAATAATGTAGTTTCATTATTAAGTAGTTAAAAAATTACTATCCATTTATTTATTTTGAGTATTACCTACCCCATTGTAAAGTAGATTGGAACTAGGTGCAAAGGTTTTTTTGTAACTGTCTGCATGGTTATCAGCTGGGTGCATCAACAAAAGGGCCATTTCCCAATTCTCCCCCCACATCGCCACCACCCACCAGCACGCCCATCCCCCCACCTTCCACCCCACCCCACTCAGCCTTGGAACATAACCCTCCTAGCCAAGAACACTTCCTTCTGAGCCTGTGCTGAGGGCTCTGCTCCGTAGGGAGTTCCAGGATTTTGGCCCAGCGACAGTGAAGGAACTGCGATATATTTCCAAGTCAGGATGGTATATGGCTTGCAAGGGCACTTGCAGGTGGTGGTGTTCCCATGTGTCTGCTGCCCTTGTCCTACTAGGTGGCCAAGGTCGTAGGTTTGGAAGGTGCTGTCGAAGGAGCCTTGGTGAGTTGCTGCAGTGCATCTTGCAGATGGCGCACATCTATATCCATCAGTGGTGGAGGGAGTAAATGTTGAAGGTGGTGGACGGGGTGCTGACCAAGTGGGGCTGCTTTGTCCTGAAAGATGTTGAGCTTCTTGAGTGTTGCTGGAGCTGCACTCATCCAAACATGTGGAGAGTATTCCATCACACTCCTGACTTGCGCTCTGCATGCCTCTTCTAACTATGGTGTCAATACTATTAAATACCAGGAGCAACTCATACATGACAGGATAAGAATAAGATGGAAAGTCACTTGAAACGTATAAGATCCTGAGGGAATGATGACAGGGTGGATATGGAGAGGATGTTTCCTCTCGTGGGAGAATCTAGAACTAGGGGTCACTGTTTAAAAATAAGGGGTCACCCATTTAAGACAGAGATGAGGAGAAAGTTTGTCTCTCAGAGGGTTGTGAGTCTTTGGAACTCTCTCAAAAGCCGGTGGAAGTAGGGTTTCCGAATATTTTTAAGGCGGAGCCTTAATAAACAAAGGGGTGAAAGGTTATCGGGAGCATGCGGGAATGTGGAGTCGAGTTGACAATCAGATTAGCCACGATCTTATTGAACGGCAGAGCAGGCTCGAGGGGCCAAGTGGCCTACTCCTGCTCCTAATGCAAATGTTCATTGTAGGGAAGGACTTCCGTTTCTCTCAGGAATCTACCATTCAATGAACCACGTTATAAAGTGGCTTGCAATGTGGGTGAACAGTGAAGCCAGTTTTACCCACAAACGCAGTGTGATGAATGACTGGGCTGCAGTGGTTCAAGAAGGCAGCTCACCACCACCTTCTCAAGGGCAACTAGAGATGGGCAATAAATGCTGGCCATACCCCCTGAATGAATATTTTTAAAAATGACTAGTTAAGCTGCTGTTCTGGTTGAATGAGAAGTGCCAGCCAAGAGGCTGGGAGATCTTCAAATAGGAATCTTTAACGCCTGCTAGATGCTTCAACTGAGGAAAAGATGATCCTGTAATGTCCTGCCACTGGACGCACGTTTAAATTTGGACCTAGCATTAGAGTTGAACCCTAAAATAGAACTGAGGTCGTTGGAAAGGAGGATTGGGCTACATGTGTAACCATCCCTTATTGACACACTTTAGATAAGAAACCTAGAATCCTGCACAAATCAAGGCATCTTGAAGTTTCTTTTTATTTTTTATTATCAATTTCATATGACCTCCCCAAACTCAGTGTCTCTAATCTCATTAACAATCTCGCTATAGTATGCACTTGCTGAATTTGTCACACGTTGTTTCCAGGCACTCTATCCGAGTCACATTTTCCTGTCATGATTTGTTGATAACCACCAGCTAAGCCACTGGGAACATCTGCAAGTATTGAAGTGACTGATTTACACTGATTTAGACAGTATAAGAAACAACAACAACTTGCATTTATATAGCATCTTTAACACAGGAAAACATCCCCAGGTGCTTCACAGGAGGGATTAGCAAATGAAGATTGACACTGAGCCCCAGAAGGAGATATTGGGGCAGACCAAAGGGGTCAATTTTAAGGGGCGTCCTAAAAGAGGAGCCTAAGGAGGGAATTCCAGAACTTTGGGCCTAGGCAGCTGAAGATCCTGTTCTGTCAGAGATGCCAAGTTTGCAAGCGAGATGTTAAACTGAAGCCCTCTCAGCTCTCCCAGGTGGATCTAAAAGATCTCCTGGTGCATTATCAAAGAAGAGTTACCCCCGGTGTCCTGGGCAATATTTACTCCTCTATCAACATCGCTGATAAGATTTTCTAGTCATGTATCTCCTTGCTATTTATGAGATCTTGCTGTGCACAAATTGGCTGCATAAAACAGTATGACAATGGCTACACTTCAAAAGGGCTTCATTCCCTGTAAAGCAGTTTGGGGCACTATGTAAATGCAAGTTCTTTCGTTTTGTTCCTGGATTAGCATCGATCAGCCAATGAGGTCAAAGTGGAAATTTCCGGACTGCACCCCTGCCGCTGCCCTGGACTTTTAACCTTGCCTTTTCCCCGGCTCTCCCAATGGATTACACGGCTGCCTGTGGCCTGAGGAGAGTCATATACAGTAATGGGAAAAGCATGGCGACTGGACAGGGCGGACAGTGTGGGGCAAGTGATTCCTTCTCCTGCCCAGCACTTTCTAATGCTAGTCTGTTCCACTCTCCGCTTTGGATCAGCCCTCACTGGAAAGCACAATCCAATCACCACTCAGGCCCAATCCTGTTCCACTTTTATCACGCACTGTAACTTTACATTCTTTAAGAAGAACATTATGTTCATCCACGATCTCCGTTGTCATTTCTCTGTCATGAAATTCAGACAGAAGGTATCCAAAAAGCATTGTGCCAATGCAGAGTGCAAAAGAAATTAAATACTAATGTATTTGTTTTCAAGGCTGTACCACAGATGTGCTCCTTCTGCCAGACATCATTAATGTGTTGTAATCTAGTCAACCCCCTGATGGTTGGCTGCTTGGAAGCAGCTGGAAAGACTAGTCTAATTCCGATTAAGGAGCAGAGAGGAGAGAAGAGAACAGACAGAAGCCCTTGTACTTTCCAATTAATTGAAAGTCCTCTCACTTTGATTGTGAAAGATTCACACTCCAGGGAGCGTTGTCATGCAAATGAGGACATTAGTATCTCAGGAGGTGCTGTACCTAACATTTGCGACTCACCGCGCACAGCTCTTGTCTCTGAGTCAGAAGGTTGCAGGTTCAAGCCCCACTCCAGAGAGTTGACCTTGATTTGAGCTTTGCTCTCAAACTGTAGCTGTCCCACACCTGTGAGACAGCACCTTCACAGGCTCTTATAGCACAGATTCAGCCCATTGTGTCTCTTTCTCCCTAGCCCTGCAATTATCTCCTCTTCAAGTCTTTATCTGCCTCCCTTACGGAACCTGCTTTCAGGCACATTCCAGATCATAAAAAGAACCTCTTCATCTCTCCAATTATCTTAACCCTGCATCCTCTGGTTACTGACCATCTTGCCTGTGGAAACAGCTTCTCCTTATTTACCATATCAAAGCAATTCATGACTTTGAAGACACATTAAACCTCCCCTTGTCCTTCTCTGCTTGAAGGAGAACAAACCCAGCTTCTCTAGTCTGAAAGGCATGAATTTTCATAGCAGCTTTCAGTACCTCAAAATGTCTCAAAGTGAGTTACAGCCACTTCTTGGAATGTAGTCACTGTAGGAAACACGGCAGCCAATTTGTGCACAGCAGGATCCCACAAATAGCAATGAGATAATGACCAGGCAATCTGCTTAAAGTAAAAACAGAATTATCTGGAAAAACTCAGCAGGTCTGGCAGCATCGGCGGAGAAGAAAAGAGTTGACTTTTCGAGTCCTCATGTCCCTTCAGCAGAACTGGAAGTGATTAATTGTTTAAAGTGATGTTTGGCTGCATTGACCAGACACTGGGGAGAACTCTTCTGCTCTTCTCCGAATGGTGCATGGGATATGTTGTGTCCACGTGAGAGAGAAGATAGGGCCTTGGTTTAACATCTCATCTGGAAGACATTATCTGTGACAGTGCGGCACTCCCGCAGCACTGACCAGCTTTGCCGCTAAGCTGCTTAGGTGTGTGGCTGGGTAGCAGTACAGGACTTACCGCACAGGGAACTAACCGGCTGCCCACGCGACATTTCCAGCCATGCGGCCATCTTAACGACGCAGCGCGACAAACAGACAGAGAAATTCGAGGGGACAGCGTTCCTGACGTGGGAGTGTCAGGCTGCAGGTTACGCTCGAGTCTCTGGAGTGGGGCTTGAGCCCATAATTGTTCTGTGTTGAAATGCTGCCAAAAGAGCCACAGCTGGGGGGGTGTATATATTTCACTAGGTCATGAGGAAAAGATTAATGCATATTTTCCCAAAAGCTGAAATTAAGGGTGAAGCATGAGATTTCTGGAACTTTGCCAGAGAACAAACAGTGGCAGTGAGAGCTGATAATGAGTTAACAGTGTGAATAAAGGTCAGAGGGATGAGGCAAGAAATTATTATGCCACACAGTCATTTCACCATATATACTCCGAATTCATTATGAGAGACAGTCTGAATGACTCTAATTTTGGTTTAGGATATTGGCAAACAACTTCTGATCCATCGAAGACACACCAATTCTTATTGCAGATATCAAGAGGACAGACCAGGGATACTTAAGACAAGTTCATAATTTGGGTTGTAGCTAAAATGCCATGGAGACAAAGCCAGTGGGAATCACCAAGTGGAGCTGCCAAAAGTTAACAGAGAGTGAGCAGCAGGGAAATAGAACAAGTTAATCAAAGTGTTCCCTTGGGTTGTCTAAATGATACCTGGGGGACTGAAGCAATGAAGATGTTAAACGGAGGGCAGCAGTGACAAAAGAGGCATTTAACAACGTGAAGGAGTTTCTATAGAGCTGTAAGATCAGAAACTGTGGTAAGTAATGTGTCTGAGTGCTGTGTGTGATCAGCAGCAGATGTGAGGGATGATATGCTCACACTGCCGAAGTGGAAGATAGGCTGGAGAAGTTAGAGGTCTGAGATTACAGAAAAATCAGCTGGGGAAGGGAAAACGAGAACCAGGAAGGAGGAGGAAGCCTTGTTGAACTGCAACAACAAGAGAGAGAGATGGAGAGAGTAAGAAAAGTGGCAAATATGAGAGAGTTGACAGATTGTGGGCGCATTATTAAAGAGGTAGCAGAAAGTTTTTGGTGTATTAATGTCTGGAACGGTTGGTAAGGTTTATGGTTCAAAAGGGAGAGAGAGGAGATTTTGTCTACATGATGTACCCAATAATCCCCCAGAGTTCAGAGGATATATTTGATCTGATGTGGGACACACACAGTGAGAAGCAATGGTTCATCTGGGAAGTCAAGCCAGAAGTAGCTAAATTGTAACCCCTTTAAAATTATATGTAAAAAAATTTTCTAAATTTGTTCACCCATGGGATGCGAGTGTCACAGGCAAGGCCATTTATTGCTCACCCCTAAATGCCCTTGAGAAGGAGGTGTTGAGCTGCCTTCTTGAACACTGCTGTACACGTGGTGATGATGCTTGCACAGTGTTGTTAGCTCAGGGGTTCCAGGATTCTGACCGAACTACATTGAAGGGACAGCCAATAGTATCATTGGTCACCACCACCCACCCTCCCCCTCCCTCCTATTTGTCATCATGCTGCCCCTTAACAACATCATCCAAAAATACAGCATCAGTTCACTGATGACACCCAGCTCTCTATATCACCACCGCCTCTCTTGGCCCCTCCACTGTCTTTTAATTATCGGACCAACATCCAGTGCAGGATGAGCAAAAATCCACTCCAACTAAATTTTCAGAAGACTGAAGCCCATATCGTTGCTACAAATTCCATTCCCTAGCCACCAACCCCATTCCTCTACCTGGCAACAAACAATCTGAGGCTGAACCAGCTTGTACACAACCTGGGTGTAGTATTTGACAACATGATGAGCTTCTGACCACATATCCACACCATCACTAAGGCCGCCTATTTCTATTTCCGTCACTCGTCTTCACTCTGCCTCAGCTCATCTGTCTCTGAAACTTTCTTTCATGCCATTGTTACCTACAGACTTGACTACTCTATCCTGGCCGGCATCCCACATTCTAGCCTCCATAAACTTGAGGTCATGCAAAACTTTGCTGCTCATATCCCAATTCACATCAAGTCCTGTTCACCTGTCACGCCTATGCTCGCTGACTACATTAGCTCCCAGTTAAGTAAAGCCTCGATTTTAGAATTCCCATCCTCATTTTTAAATCCCTCCATTGCCTCGTCCCACTCTGTCTCCATTATCCCCTCCAGCCCCACAATGCAGCCGCCCCCCCCCCCCCCATAGATCTCTTCAACATGCCCAATTTTAATCGCTCCAGCATTAGTGGCCCTGCCTTCACCTGTCTGAGCCCCAAGCTCTGGAATTCCCTCCCTAAACCTCTCCAACTCTCTACACTTCCTTCCTTTAAGCCATTCCTTAAAACCCACCTCTTTGACCAAGCTTTTATTTATTTGCCCTAATATCTCCTAATGTGGCTCAGTGTCAGATTTTGTCTGATAACCCTTCTGCAAAGCACCTTGGACCATTTTACTACATTAAAGGTTCTATATAAATAAAAGTTGTTATATATTTCCAAGTCAGCATGGTGTGTGGCTTGGAGAGGAACTTTCAGATGGTGGCACACCCATGTGCCTGTTGCCCTTGTCCTTCTAGGTGGCAGAGGTCATGGGTTTGGAAGGTACTGTCGAGGGAGACTTGGCGAGTCCCTGCTGTGCATCTCGTAGATGGTACACACTGCTGCCACTGTGCGTCAGAGGTAGAAGGAAAGAATGTTGAAGGTGGTGGATGGGGTACCAATCAAGCGGGCTGCTGTATCCTGGATGGTGTTGAGCTTCTTGAGTGTTGTGGAAGCTGCACTCATCCAGGCAAGTGGGGAATATTCCATAGCACTCCTGACTTATGCCTTGTAGATGGTGGACAGACTTTGGAGAGTCAGGAGATGCCGACTCCCCAACATACAGAATAGGCTGACTGACTTTTTCTCATAACCACAGTATTTATGTGGCTGATCCAGTTCAGTTTCTGGTCAATGGTGACACCCCAGGATATTGACAGAGGGGGTTTCAGCGATGGTAATGCCATTGAATGTCATAGGAAGATGGTTAGATTCTCTCTTGTTGGAAGTGGTCATTGTCTGGTACTTGTGTGGCGTGAATGTTAATTGCCACTTATAGATCCAAGCCCAAGAGTTGATCAAGTCTTGCTGCATGTGGGTACGAAGGGCTTCAACATCTGAGGAGTTGGGAATGGAACTGGACATGTACAATCATCAATGAACATCCTACTTCTGAGTCTATGATGGAGGCAAGGTCACGGATGAAGCAGCTGAAGACGATTGGGACTAGGACACTACCCTGAGGAACTCCTGAAGCGACATGCAGAAGATCAGCTAAAGGCCAGAAGATCAGTTGTTGTGGTCACATGATTCCCAAAACAGTGCTCTGATCCAGAGGAAGAGAAACACCAAGAAGCCTGTAAAAGTATAAAATAAGTGGAGCTTCACAATATCTGATTTCAGTATAAACAGATTGCGGTGTTACTGAATCAGAATCTTTTTATTGGAATGTTCAAGGGCAAATCTGAGTGTTGAAGGACATTCTGACTTATCCAAGATGGAGACATTGGGTATTTTTGGCTAACCCCCATTTATGAAAAGTGGCTGGTCAATGGGGAACAGTGAGATAGCTCTCCATATCCCTCCTGGCTCCTGAGGGTGATGCTGATGGTGGGAAGGCAGGGTGGATAAAGATTTGGGAAAGAAAAACCCATTTTCTTTTGATTCAGTTTAACATGATGCACCAGTTGGACAATGATGGCTTTGTCCAAATCATTGACCCATCAGCATACAGTCAGTATGGCTTATCAGTTAGTAACTTAGGAACAGAAAGAGGCCATTCAGCCCCACAGGCTTATTTCATCGTTCATTAGATCATGGATGATCTGCAGCATAACTCTATTTACCCTCCAGTCCTCCATATCCCTTGCCACCCTCACACAAGAAAAATCTATCAATCTCTGCCTCAAAAGCAACCCCCCCCCCCCCCCGCCACCTCCCCCGACCCTCCCCCACCTCCACAGTTTTTTGGGAGAATGAGTTTGGTGATAAGATGTGCTTCTGGCTTGTGCCCCCATGTTCTGGACTCCCCACGTCAGAGGAGATAGTTTGTCTCTATCTGCTCTACTGAATCCTTCTAACATTTTAAATGCCACAATTAGATTTCCACCGCTCGTCAACCTGCTGAACTCAAGGGAACACAGGCTACGGTTTTGCAATCTGTTCTCACAGTTTAACCCTTTAAGCTGTGGTATCATTCTGGTGAAGCTGCACTGCTCCCCCTCCAAGGTCAAGATATCCTTCCTGAGGTGCGATGCCCAGAAGTGAACTTGGTCACTCCAGACTCGTGGGAAAATAAATCACAAAACCATTCACTACAACTTCCCCCCAAAAAAACAGTTAAAGCTTTTAAAAACACAGTAAAGTTCTCTAACTTTCTCTGCACTCCCAACCTTTCTGATAATTGACATTTAACCTCTTACATATGATAGCCATGTGATTCATCAACGTGAAAAAAACATGACATTTTCCTATTTATGGCCCTGTTTTTGAAGCTGTGGTTCCACAATCGAAGGGGACATAAAGATTACTGTAATTGCTGTGACCATAGAGTTGCTCGTCCCAGTGTTCACTCACCATGAACGAAAGTCAAAGAACAAAGACTCATTCTCTAGACCAAGCAGTTAGTGTCACGAAACACTGAGCTGCCATTTTCTCAACAACAGCTCCATTGATTCACCATTCCGCGGAAGAAAAGTCTGTTGTCGGGCGTATATCTTAACCCTGAACAGCCAAGGATCTTATCAAGCTAAATGTTCCGTAGTTTATAACTCCATTTTTCCTGTTACACAGCTAAATATAACGTCCAAAATGGCAGCCATTTGTAATGTCACCATTGTCTGTCACCCCATCTCACTTGGCAATCCACTTTGCCGACCAGAAATTTACCAGACTAACCATTAGTTTCAACTTGCATCCGCACTTAATAGACTGAAGTTTTTGTATAAGCATCTTTGCCATTATCTATTGATACCTTAGTGGGTACGGAGGGAAAGTAACAGTTGTGAATTCAAATTCCACCATGGCAGGTTCTGAAATTAAATGCAATAAACCTGGTTAGTTGTGGACTTGTGTTAGAAAAATGATTAATAATGAAAAAGCTCTGTTGCTTCATCGCCCTCCCAGTCTGGCCTACGGTTGACTCCAATCTCTCATTATGTGTTTGATTTTTAAGGCCCTCTATTGTTACCTAGCCAAGTGCTCAGTTGTGAGAAAGGAAGGTGCTCGCAGTGAACTACAGTGAGTCAAGGAGAAGGTCCAGCAGTGTCTTCTCAACACAACTAGGGATGGCCATAAATGCAGGTCACACCTGAGAACAAATAGAAATAAACGACACCTAAGTTTCATTGAAATCACGTGCCTTCCACTTTCAAGATGGAAATGTATCTCATTGGAAGCGGACCCTTGCAACACGTTCATCTTCTCAATTAGGATCTATTCAACAGTCAAAGTCTTTCATTCTTTGCTTCCGCACTCTGCTGAACGATCTGGCGCATGCTGGTAATAGCTTCATGAGCACTTGAAGTCCTCCAGCAACCCAAACCAGTGATAACTCTGTTGAGCCTTGACCATGAGTATTGGTGGGCTGGTTGATCATGAGATGCCTCACAGCGGACCACCCCACCAACCCCCCCCTCTACCCACTGCCCCCCATCACCCTCCCCCTCATCCAGGCCCCTGACCCAACACATCCTTTCCTGTCTAGGCCATTGAAAAGCAAAGAGGAGCTGGAACCCCTGATGATGTTTCCCTTTCCTTAGCACAGGTGAGCTGGGATCAGCTATAGCCTTGCCAACTTCACCAAGGTACCTGTGGCTGACTGTCACCCTCAAGCAACAATCACCCATTGAATCACCCAGAAAACTGCTTGATCTTTGTTTCCTTAAAAGGAAGAACTAATCAAGATGTCCCACAACATTTCCGTGCCAATGAGTGATTTTGGAGTCTTATTTTGTATGGTCTAGTTTTGCTTGGGTCCATTGCAGTTGTACAGGCAAATCAAAAATAAATTAATTTTATTCTAATGTCTTTCACTTGCTCTGGTTGTTATTTGATAGTTTTTAATCGAATGGCTAAATGCTCACTGATTCAACTTGAACTGATCCTTTCTGTCACTTCTCACTCTCTCTCTCCCTCCATCTCAATAATTAAACAACAGAATTGCTGGAAAGGAAGACAGGCTGTCAAAGCTTTTTGTCTTGCACTCATCAGGACAGATTCGCAAGAATACCAAATCTCAAAGGGGACAACAATTAATACTGCATGAGAAAAGGGTGCTGATTGGTTAGCAAGTCAGCTCCGGTTGGTTGAGTTGCCATGGAGAATGCACCAGGGGATTATTGCACCCCATGCCTCGACATTGCTGATCATATGAACATACGAATTAGGGCCACTCGGCCCATCGAGCCTGCTCCCCCATTCGATAAATTCATGACCGATCTGATTGTAACATCCTGCCTGTATGCATTTATATAGAGCTTTTTATGACTGCCGGATATCTCGAAGAGCATTACAGCCAAGGAAGTGCTTTTTGTTTTTGAAATGCAGTTACTGCTGTAATGTAGGAAACACCACAGCCGATTTGCACACAGCAAGATCCCACAAACAGCACTGTGATAATGACCAGATCATCTCATTTTGGGACGTCGGGTTGAGGGATAAATATTGACCTGGACATGGGGGATAGCTCACCTCCTCTTCTTCAAAATAGTGCCATAGGAACTTTTACTACAGATGAACAGGCAGACGCAACATCTCATGGTTCAACATCTCCTCCGAGAAACAGTTGCCTCAGGAAACGCAGCACCTTCTGCATTGAAATTCCAACCCATATTTCGGCGCTCAAGCCACAGGGAGGGGTCTAATAGCCCAGAAGCATGAGTGCTACCAACTGAGCCACAGCTGACACTTGCTCTCCAATTCCTTTACTTTACTATCCTTTACTTCCTCTTTCAGTTTGCTATTCCCTTCCCTGAAGAAGCCATCTCTCTTTCATAGGATCATAGTAGGACATTCAGCCCATTGTGCCTGAAAAAGCTATCCAATTAGTCCCACTCCCCCTGCCCATTCCCTACAATCCCGCAAATTTTCTTTATTTCAAGCATTGATCCAATTCCCTTTTGAAAGTTACTATTGAATTTGTTTCCACCATCTTTTCAGGCAGCGTATTCCAGGTCATCATAACCCACTGTTAAAAAAGATGTGTTAACTTCACCTCATCGACCCCCCCTACCCCCACAAACCCCTCCCCGCCCCTGGCCACAGTTCTTTTGCAAATTATCTTAAATTTGCGTGCTCTGATTTCTGATTCTGTGACACTGGAAATATAGTTCCTCCTTATTGAATTGAACAAAGCTCTTCCTTTCTCTGTTGCCTCTCTGGGATCAGTGTCAGCTTTACCCTCCCCCTTCCTGTCATCTCCACCTCCGTCCCTCCCTCCCCCACTCCCCACCCCCCACCCCCCCAACCCGGTACCCCCCCTCCCCAACCCCCTCTCCCTGCTATCCACCTTTCCTCACGTCCACTCTCTGCCAGGTCCTCTAATACCTGAGTTCTGCAGGTGGTGGGATGTTTTTCACTATCGTTCCCAGTCTTTCAGCACTCGAATCAAATCCTGTCAGTGGAGATGGTGAAAGCAGGGTGAAACTCAATCAGTAACTTGTCCTTTCACTGCATTCAGAGCTCACCCGAGCAACAGCTTCGACTCGTTTGAAAGGTTTGATCACTGAGGCTGCTGTGACCTCTCCCAGCTCCCCTCACAAAAACAACATAAAGTTTTATCTCAAAATGAATTGAAATTTTTGGGATGAGGGATTTTGCGAAACAGGAGCAATGAGGAGGAATGCAGATGAAGAACAATAGAGTCCCAGCTTTCTAATAATTGGACCTGAGGTAAAGGGAAGGTGCGCGTTTCTATAGTGTCTTTCACAACCTCAGAATGCCCCCAAGCCACTTTACAGCCAATGAAGTACATTTGAAGTGTGCTCACTGTTGTAATGTAAAAAAACGTGGCAGCCAATTTGCCCACAGCAAGCTCCTACAAACTGCATCGTCATAATGACCTGGTGACCTGTTTTAATAACATCAGTTAAGGGATAAATTTTGGCCCAGCCACGAGGGCCACTCCCCTGTTATTCTTCAAATAGTACCATGAGATCTGGGGCCTTGGCTTTACATTAGCTCTGACAGTGTAGCCCTCCCTCAGTACTGACCCTCTAATACTGCAGTGCTTCCTCTGTATCAACCCACCAACAGTGCAGCGCTTCCTCAGTACCAACCCACCAACAGTGCAGCACTTCCTCAGTACCAACCCACCAACAGTGCAGCACTTCCTCAGTACCAACCCACCAACAGTGCAGCGCTTCCTCAGTACCAACTCACCAACAGTGCAGCGCTTCCTCAGTACCGACCCACCAACAGTGCAGCGCTTCCTCAGTACCAACCCACCAACAGTGCAGCGCTTCCTCAGTACCGACCCACCAACAGTGCAGCGCTTCCTCAGTACCAACCCACCAACAGTGCAGCACTTCCTCAGTACCAACCCACCAACAGTGCAGCGCTTCCTCAGTACCAACCCACCAACAATGCAGCGCTTCCTCAGTACCAACCCACCAACAGTGCAGCGCTTCCTCAGTATCAATCCACCAACAGTGCAGCACTTCCTCAGTACCAACCCACCAACAGTGCAGCACTTCCTCAGTACCAACCCACCAACAGTGCAGCACTTCCTCAGTACCAACCCACCAACAGTGCAGCACTTCCTCAGTACCAACCCACCAACAGTGCAGCGCTTCCTCAGTACCAACCCACCAACAGTGCAGCACTTCCTCAGTACCAACCCACCAACAGTGCAGCTCTTCCTCAGTACCAACCCACCAACAGTGCAACACTTCCTCAGTACCAACCCACCAACAGTGCAGCGCTTCCTCAGTATCAATCCACCAACAGTGCAGCACTTCCTCAGTACCAACCCACCAACAGTGCAGCACTTCCTCAGTACCAACCCACCAACAGTGCAGCACTTCCTCAGTACCAACCCACCAACAGTGCAGCACTTCCTCAGTACCAACCCACCAACAGTGCAGCGCTTCCTCAGTACCAACCCACCAACAGTGCAGCTCTTCCTCAGTACCAACCCACCAACAGTGCAGCGCTTCCTCAGTATCAATCCACCAACAGTGCAGCGCTTCCTCAGTATCAACCCACCAACAGTGCAGCGCTTCCTCAGTATCAACCCACCAACAGTGCAGCACTTCCTCAGTATCAACCCACCAACAGTGCAGCACTTCCTCAGTACCAATCCACCAACAGTGCAGCACTTCCTCAGTACCAACCCACCAACAGTGCAGCGCTTCCTCAGTACCAACCCACCAACAATGCAGCGCTTCCTCAGTACCAACCCACCAACAGTGCAGCGCTTCCTCAGTATCAATCCACCAACAGTGCAGCACTTCCTCAGTACCAATCCACCAACAGTGCAGCACTTCCTCAGTACCAACCCACCAACAGTGCAGCGCTTCCTCAGTACCAACCCACCAACAATGCAGCGCTTCCTCAGTACCAACCCACCAACAGTGCAGCGCTTCCTCAGTATCAATCCACCAACAGTGCAGTACTTCCTCAGTACCAACCCACCAACAGTGCAGCGCTTCCTCAGTATCAATCCACCAACAGTGCAGCGCTTCCTCAGTATCAACCCACCAACAGTGCAGCGCTTCCTCAGTATCAACCCACCAACAGTGCAGCACTTCCTCAGTATCAACCCACCAACAGTGCAGCACTTCCTCAGTACCAATCCACCAACAGTGCAGCACTTCCTCAGTACCAACCCACCAACAGTGCAGCGCTTCCTCAGTACCAACCCACCAACAATGCAGCGCTTCCTCAGTACCAACCCACCAACAGTGCAGCGCTTCCTCAGTATCAATCCACCAACAGTGCAGCACTTCCTCAGTACCAACCCACCAACAGTGCAGCTCTTCCTCAGTACCAACCCACCAACAGTGCAGCGCTTCCTCAGTATCAATCCACCAACAGTGCAGCGCTTCCTCAGTATCAACCCACCAACAGTGCAGCGCTTCCTCAGTATCAACCCACCAACAGTGCAGCACTTCCTCAGTATCAACCCACCAACAGTGCAGCACTTCCTCAGTACCAATCCACCAACAGTGCAGCACTTCCTCAGTACCAACCCACCAACAGTGCAGCGCTTCCTCAGTACCAACCCACCAACAATGCAGCGCTTCCTCAGTACCAACCCACCAACAGTGCAGCGCTTCCTCAGTATCAATCCACCAACAGTGCAGCACTTCCTCAGTACCAACCCACCAACAGTGCAGCACTTCCTCAGTACCAACCCACCAACAGTGCAGCACTTCCTCAGTACCAACCCACCAACAGTGCAGCGCTTCCTCAGTATCAATCCACCAACAGTGCAGTGCTTCCTCAGTATCAACCCACCAACAGTGCAGCGCTTCCTCAGTATCAACCCACCAACAGTGCAGCACTTCCTCAGTATCAACCCACCAACAGTGCAGCACTTCCTCAGTACCAATCCACCAACAGTGCAGCACTTCCTCAGTACCAACCCACCAACAGTGCAGCGCTTCCTCAGTACCAACCCACCAACAATGCAGCGCTTCCTCAGTATCAATCCACCAACAGTGCAGCACTTCCTCAGTACCAACCCACCAACAGTGCAGCACTTCCTCAGTACCAACCCACCAACAGTGCAGCACTTCCTCAGTACCAACCCACCAACAGTGCAGCGATTCCTCAGTATCAATCCACCAACAGTGCAGTGCTTCCTCAGTATCAACCCACCAACAGTGCAGCGCTTCCTCAGTATCAACCCACCAACAGTGCAGCGCTTCCTCAGTACCAATCCACCAACAGTGCAGCGCTTCCTCAGTACCAACCCACCAACAGTGCAGCGCTTCCTCAGTACCAACCCACCAACAGTGCAGCGCTTCCTCAGCACCAACCCACCAACAGTGCAGCGCTTCCTCAGTACCAACCCACCAACAGTGCAGCACTTCCTCAGTACCAACCCACCAACAGTGCAGCGCTTCCTCAGTACCAACCCACCAACAGTGCAGCACTTCCTCAGTACCAACCCACCAACAGTGCAGCACTTCCTCAGTACCAACCCACCAACAGTGCAGCACTTCCTCAGTACCAACCCACCAACAGTGCAGCGCTTCCTCAGTACCGACCCACCAACAGTGCAACACTTCCTCAGTACCAACCCACCAACAGTGCAACACTTCCTCAGTACCAACCCACCAACAGTGCAACACTTCCTCAGTATCAACCCACCAACAGTGCAGCACTTCCTCAGTATCAACCCATCAACAGTGCAGCGCTTCCTCAGTACCAACCCACCAACAGTGCAACACTTCCTCAGTATCAACCTACCAACAGTGCAGCACTTCCTCAGTATCAACCCATCAACAGTGCAGCACTTCCTCAGTACCAACTCACCAACAGTGCAGCACTTCCTCAGTACCAATTCACCAACAGTGCCGTGCTTCCTCAGTGCTGACCCTCCGACAGTGCAGCACTTCCTCAGTGCTGACCCTCCGACAGTGCAGCACCCCCTCAGTACCTACCCTCTGAAAGGGAGTGCTCCCTTAGTACTGACCCTCCGACAGTGCAACACCTCATCAGGGCTGACCCTCCGACAGTGCAGCACCCCTTCAGTTCTTACCCTCTGACAGAGTGGTGCTCCCTCAGTACTGATACACCAACAGCACAGCACTTCCTCATTACTGACCCACTGACAGTGCAGCGCTCCCTCAGTACTGACCCTCTAATACTGCAGCGCTTCCTCAGTACCAATCCACCAACAGTGCAGCACTTCTTCTTTATCAATCCACCAACAGTGCAGCGCTTCCTCAGTGCTGACCCTCCGACAGTGCAGCACCCCCTCAGTACCAATCCTCTGAAAGGGTAGTGGTCCCTTAGTACTGACCCTCCAACAGTGCAACACCTCATCAGTGCTGATCCTCCGACAGTGCAGGACCCCCTCAGTACTTACCCTCTGACAGAGCAGTGCTCCCTCAAGGCTGCCCTTCCAACAGCACAGCACTCCCTCAGGGGTGCCTCTCCCACAGTACACTGAAGCAGTCTCTCAGTACTGACCCTCTGACAGTGCTGCACTCCCTCTGTGCTGACCCGCTGACAGTGCAGCACTCCCTCAGTATTGCATTGGGTCTATCAGCCTGGAATTTGTGCTTAAATCTCTGGAATGACCTCCTGACTCAGACATGAGAGTGCTATCCATTATCCACAGCTGACACTTACAGATCAACCAAGGTCTAATAGAATGGCAGTGGAACAGGACCAAGAGGCTGAATGACCTCCTTCAGTTCTTATGTGCTGCAGGAGGCTCAAGTAGCTAATGTGGCTTGTGCCACTTATAAGACAGGCAAAAGCTAAACATGGTGACTGGAACAAACAAGACTTTGCTGTGTAGGGTAAGAGAGGGAGCGAAAACCAGAAGTTAGACTTGCCCCTACCACCCATTGAGTGCTATCCAGTGACTACCGGGCTGTAACAGGTGAGGACAGTCAAAGGTCCCATGCCCAATCTGTGCTCACTTTAGGTCAGCGTAGCTAGTGTTGCGCAACTGGTGTCTTTGCTATTAGTTTCAGTGCAAGAAATCAGCCATAATCCTGATGCTGATTATACGTAATCCACTACTGGAGGGCATGCATGAATAGTCAGGCGAGAGCAAAGTCAGGCTCTGCGACGGGTGTCCACTCCATGCACCAAGAGCTTAGCAAAACATCCAGGCCCATGAAGGAGAGTTGCTGATGCGAGGCACCACAGACTCTGCATAGATCCAGGGCAGGATTTCCCTGGGATCTCCAGGAATTAAAGATTAATCTCGAAGATACTGCTGGGGGTAGTCCCCAGGAGAAACGGTGTAGCGGCTTTAAAGACTTAAACTCTTAGATTTTCTTTCAAACTTTTGTGTAATAATTAGAGGGGCAGTGAGCAAAAAGGCTGTTTGACTGACAGTGAGAATCATCCAATCGGGTGGTGAAGAGTCTGTTCCTATAGCAACTGGCTGGGGTAGGGGAGGGGTTGGGGACAGTGTTTGGTATTATCTTCTTCTTTTTGGCATGAAAATACCAACCATACACAAGGTTTGGTGAAACAATAATGCACGTTCTTTATTTGAAGCTAAGACTACAGGTTTATACAGACAGTAATCTCTGGGAGGCTAAATATAGTAGTTAATCTCTATTCCTGCTGCTTGCAAATTAACTATAAGCCATGGGCCTAAGGCTGGCGAGGTGGGTAATGATTGACATAGCTTAAGATACACCCCCTTTGTCATCATAGCACAACCAGGAGTGGGGGGGAGGGGTGGGGAAGATCAAGAATGTACGTGTCAGACACCCATTGGCAGGAACGTGGCACTAGGACAGTTGGTGGTAAATCGCGTGATGCAACCTTCAGGAGTATGTCCAACCAGAGTTGACAATGCAAATATGAGAAGAGTTAGGCAGGACAGAAATAGGCAGCAACAGAGAGACGCACAGGTTCAATGGGCCAAACAGTCTCCTCCTTTGTTTCCATGGGATGTGGGCATCACTGGCAAGGCCCGTCTCTTGCCAGGCCATTTCAGGGGCAGAGGGCAGTTAAGAGTCAACCAGGTCTGGAGTCACATGTAGGCCAGGTCAGATTCCAACAGGAGATGAGTTACTTGTTGCAGGATTCTCAGTCTCTGACCTGCTGTTGTAGTAGTTATATGGTTAGTCCTGTTCAGTTTCTGGTCAAAGGTGACCCCCAGGATGTTGATAGTAGGGGATTCAGTGATGGTAATGCCATTGAATGTCAAGGGGTGAGTTGGAGATGCTCATTGCCTGACACTTGTGTGGCGCAAATGTTACTTGACAGCCCAAGCCTGGATATTGTCCAGGTCTTGCTGCATTTGGACGTGGGCTGCTTCAGTATCTGAGGAGTCGCAAATGGTGTTGAACATTGTTCAATCATCAGTGAACATCCCCAATTCTGACCTTATGATGGAGGGAAGGTCATTGATGAAGCAGCTGAAGATGGTTGGGCCGAGGACACTACCCTGAGGAACTCCTGCAGTGATATCCTAGAACTGAGATGATTGACCTCCAACAACCTCAACCATCTTCCTTTGTGCTAGGTATGACTCCAACCAGCAGAGTGTTTTCCCCCTGATTCCCATTGAACCCAGTTTTGCTAGGGCTCCTTGATGCCACACTCGGTCAAATGCTGCCTTGATGTTAAGGGCAGTAACTCTCACCTCACCTCGGGAGTTCAGCTCTTCTGTCCATATTTGTAATGAGGTCGGGAGCTGTGTGGCCCTGACAGAACCCAAACTGAGTGAGCAAGTTATTGCTAAGCAAGTGCCGCTTGATAACACTGTCGATGACCCCTTCCATCACTTTACTGATGATCAAGAGTAGACTGATGGGGTGGTAATTGGCCGGGTTGAATTTATCCTGCTTTTTGTGTACAGGACATACCTGGGCAATTTTCCACATAGCCGGGTAGATGCCAGTGTTGTAGCTGTACTGGAACAGCTTGGCTAGGCGCCCGGCAAGTTCTGGAGCACAAGTCTTCAGTACTATTGCCGGAATATTGTCAGAGCCCATAGCCTTTGCAGTATCCAGTGCCTTCAGACATTTCTTGATATCAGGTGGAGTGAATCGAATTGGCTGAAGACTGGCATCTGATGCTGGGGACCTCTGGACAAGTATGATGGAATATTCTCCACTTGTCTGGATGAGTGCAGCTCCAACAACAATCAAGTAGCTTGACACCATCCAGGACAAAGCAGCCCATTTGATTGGCACCCCACCCACAAACATTCACTCCCTCCACCACCGACGCACATTAGCAGCAGTGTGTACCATCTACAAGGAGCACTGCAGGAATTCACCAAGGCTCCTTAGGAGCAGCTTCCAAACCCATGACTGCTGCTATCTAGAGGGACAAGGGCAGCAGATAAATGGGAACACCACCACCTTGATGTTCCCGTCCCAAGTCACTCACCATCCTGATGTGGAAATATATCACCGTTCCTTCACTGTCGCTGGGACAAAATCCTGGAACTCCGTCCCTAACAGCACTGTGGGTGTACCTACACCACATGGACTGCAGCGGTTCAAGAAGGCAGCTCACCAACACCTTCTCAAGGGCAACTAGGGCAATAAATGCTGGTCTAGCCAGCGACACCCACATCCCATGAACGAATAAAAAAAGCCTTAATTTAAATAGAGTGAAAAATGCAAGGAAGGTGTCTCACTGAGGGTAGTTGGAAGTTGCTTTTGTAGAACAATCCTTTCAAGTTGGGAATCAGAGAAAATATAGCACAGGAGGCCACTCCGCCCATCGCACATATACTGGTTCTCTGAAAGAACTCTCCTCTAAGTATCTTTCTCCTTACCTTTTAATATATTTCCTTTTGAAATATTTATCTAATTTCTTTCCAATTCAGAATGTCTCGGCATTTTATTCTTACCCCACAAATGTTTTCAAAGGTTTTGGAAGTCGCCATCAGATTTCTCCTTAACCTCCCCTGTTCCAGTCAGAAAAAAAGTGAGTTCTTCAAGACTGCATTAATAACGGAGTTGTGTTTGCCAAGGACAGTAGATTGGGCTTCAATGACTCTTTCAACTCATGACCATTGGAGCGCTGCCGGGTTCTGAGTTGGGTTCAATTCATTTCTATTTTAGAAAACATGGAAGTAAAAAATAACTTGTTTTTACACGTTCTCCATCCTCCAGGCATCTCTAACCTATTTACTCCCAAAGAATTGGGCTTTTGAAGTACAGTCACTGTTCTTATGTGGAAAACCATGGCTGTTGAATTTGTGCACGACAGGATCCCAGGAACTGCACTGAGGTCAATGGCCAGTTAAGCTGTTTTTAGCAGTGTTGCTAGAGAAAGGCGTGTTGTCCAGGGTTTGTTTAGGACACCTAACATTTTCTTGTAGTGATCTACGATGATCTTTGACATTCAGCAGAACGGGGTCTTAGTTGATCATATTCTAAAACCAAATAAATAAAAACAGAAAGTGCTGGGAAAAGCTCCGCTGATTGGGCAACATTTGTGGAGAGAGAATCAGAGTTAACGTCTCGAGCCGAACATGACTCTTCATCAGAGCCCGAACCGTTCCAGAGAAGAGTCATATTGGACTCAAAACGTTAACTCTGACTCTCTCCCCACCGATGCTACCCAATCTGCTGAGCTTTTCCCAGCATTTTCTCTTTTTATTAGACAAAAATCAACTTCAGCTAAAAAGAGTTAACTTATGTCTACAGGTTGCATAGACAAGGCTTGTAACCCCGCGAGTGTTTAAGGGGTGATCTAAATGAGGCGTTTAAGATAATTTAAGGATCTTATACAATAGATAGAACTAAATATTTTCCTCTGATGGAGGAGTCGCGGGGATCTAACCTTATAATTACAGTTAAGCCGTTCAGGAGTGTTGTTGTAGTATTCGTATCTGTGAGTATTCTGGGATGTTCTGTGAAGTATCAATAAAAAAAGAACCAATCTTGGTTTTCCTTTTGTCTTTTGATGCTGAAACATTGGGGTTCTCGATGAGGACCCTCTCAACATCTGTCCACAGCAGCATGACTGAGATAGGGAACTCTGTAATCAGGAGGGTGAATGAGCACAGCCAAATCTTCCATCCAGCCCCAATCCAGAGACCTTAGCACAAACTCTAGGTCTATACATCGCTGCAATACTGGAGGGGTGCTGCCCTGTTGGAGGCACAATCTTTCGGATGGGATGTCAAACCGAGACCCTGTCTGCTTTCTCAAGTCGGTGTAAAAGGTCCCACAGCCACTATCTCAAAGAAGAGCAGGGGAGTTATCCCCAGTGTCTTGACCAATATTTATCATGCAACCAACATCATTAAAAAGTAGATGATCCGTTTATTATCTCGCTGCTGTTTGTGGGATCTTACTGTGTGCAAATTAGTTACAGTACTGCAGTGGCTACACTTCATCAGTACTTCATTGGCTGTGAAGTCATTTGGATGTCCCAGAGTCATAAAGTCGTTCTTTTCTCATTGACGCATCAACGCTTTAGACATTATTTAAATCATTGGGCTGAATTTTACAAGGGTTGTGGGGTTGTATTGTCCCCCAACCCTGGTAGAAAAGTCAGTCTCAAGCTGACTGCCCGGTCCGAGCCATTGTATGCTTGGGGCGGCCTTAATGAGGTAATTGTGGGGCTTCTGCCCTCACAGGAAAAGGAAGTTCCACTCTTGAGAGCTGCTGGCCAATCTGATTGGTCAGCAGCCGAGTCGTCCCAGCAGCGCCAGAAGTCAGTAGTGGCTACTGCTGGGACTGTAACCAGTCCCGGAAAGGAAGACAACATGGATACTGGGCTTGTCTTCTTTCTCGGGACTGCTTACAGCCCCTAACAAGGATACTGGGCTTAGGTGAGTCCGGGGTTTTTGGATGGGGAGGGTGTGGGATCCCAAACGTGGTGGGGGTGGGGGTGGGGGTCGAGCTTTGGAGGCCGGGGCTGGAGAGGCACAAAGGACAGGGGGAGGGGGGGCTGCCAGTCCACAGGGTACCCCTGAAGGAGGTACCATCCCCTTCCTTCCCAGCTTTTCAGCCGAGATGGTGAAGTAGAGGGCTGACCTCCTTCATTCTGCCTTCCCCAACTGCATGTATAATTGCGGAGAGGGCGGTCAATAGGCCCTTAACTGGCCATTAATTGACAAATTAAGGGCCCCAATAGGCCAAAGGGCAGGTGGGTGACCTGGCAGATGCCTTAACCACCCACTGTATTATGGTCTAGCCGCCCGCCCTAAAGATTGGAGAAGCTGCGCCTGTTCTCCTTGGAGGAGAGAGGCTTGAGAGGAGATTTAAGAGAAGCATTTAAAATCATGAGGGGTCTGAACAGAGCAGATGGGGATTAACTGTTCCCGTTGGTGGAAGGATCGAGAGCCCGAGGGACACAGATTTAAGATAATCGTCAAAAGAAACAATGACAACATGAGGAAAATCTTTTCATGGAGCCAGTGGTTAGGATCTGGAATGTATAGCCTGACAGTGTGCTGGAGGCAGGGTCAACTGAGGCGTTCAAAAGGGAATTGGACTATTATCTGTAAAGGGAAAATTAGCAGGACTTCAGGGAAAAGGCAGGGAGTGGATTTAGGTGGATAGCTCTTGCAGAGAGCCAGCACAGACTTGATGGGCCAAATGGCCTCCCTCTTTGCTGTAGCCATTCTACGATTCTATGGCCTGAATCTTTCGGTCGTCAGGTGGGGCTGTGCCTGACCTGAAGGAGTGTAAAATGACACGCAATGGCGCCTGGTGCGCGTCCTGACATCATCGCGCACTCGGGTGATATTTCAGTCGGCGGGCAGGGGCGGGAGTCAGCAGCGCTCCCGCCAACAATTAACAGGCCTAATTAACAGGCCTAATTAACAGGCCTAATTAACAGGCCTATTTAAGGCCTAATTAACAGGCCTAATTAACAGGCCTATTTAAGGCCTAATTAAGGCCAAGAGAAATCTAATTGAATTAAATATTTTGCTGCTCGTCCAACTTTACGGTGGGTGGGTGAAAAGGCCGAGCAGCCTTTGGGTTTTTTAGGAAACCTCATCCATGGGCGGGATGAGGTTTCCAACAGCAAATAAAAACAAAATAAACATTTTAACATTTCATTAATAACGCATCCCTGCTCGTGTGACAGGGTCACGTGAGGGGACATGTTTTTTTAGCAATTTAAAATTCTTTATTTTTAATTCTTAGAACCTTCATTGCACCAAGGAGGCTCTGTGCCTCAGGGAGCTTTTCCTGTGTGCACTCACACGAAAGAGTGAAGTTCCCCGCTTGCCTTTCACACACACACCCGCACACACACACTCACACACACCCACTCACACACACATACACCCACTCACACACATACACACACATACACCCACCCACACACACCCACTCACACACACACACACCCACTCACACACACCCACTCACACACACCCACTCACACCCACACACACCCACTCACACACATACACACAAATACACCCACTCACCCACACACTCACACACACACATACACCCACTCACACCCACTCACACACATACACCCACTCACACACATATACCCACTCACACACATACACCCACTCACACCCACTCACACACATACACCCACTCACACACATATACCCACTCACACACATACACCCACTCACACCCACTCACACACATACACACACATACACCCACTCACACACATACACCCACTCACACACATACGCCCACTCACACACACACACCCACCCACACACATACACACACATACACCCACTCACACACATACACCCACTCACACACATACACCCACTCACACACATACACACATACACACACTCACACACATACACCCACTCACACACATACACACACATACACCCACTCATACACACACACCCACTCACACACATACACCCACTCACACACACACACCTATTCACACACACACACCCACTCACACACTCACACACACTCACACACATACACACACATACACCCACTCACACACATACACCCACTCACACACATACACCCACTCACACACAAATACACCCACTCACACACATACACACACATACACCCACTCACCCACACACACCCACTCACACACACATACACCCACTCACACACATGCACACACATACACCCACTCACCCACACACACCCACTCACACACACATACACCCACTCACACACATACACACACATACACCCACTCACCCACACACACCCACTCACACACACATACACCCACTCACACACATACACACACACACACCCACTCACACCCACTCACACACACATACACCCACTCACACACATACACCCACTCACACACATACACACACTCACACACATACACCCACTCACACACATACACACATACACCGACACATACACATACACCCACACACACACATACACATACACACACACACATACACCGACACATACACTTACACCCACACACACACATACACCGACACACACACACATAAACACACACCCACACACACACATACACCGACACACACACATAAACACACACCCACACACACACCCACACATACACATACACCCACACACACATACGCACACACACACACACACACCCACACACATACACCCACACACACACACACACACACATACACACACACACACACACACACACATACACCGACACATACACATACACCCACACACACACATACACATACACACACACACACATACACCGACACATACACTTACACCCACACACACACATACACCGACACACACACACATAAACACACACCCACACACACACATACACCGACACACACACATAAACACACACCCACACACACACCCACACATACACATACACCCACACACACATACGCACACACCCACACACACACCCACACACATACACCCACACACACACATAAACACACACCCACACACACACACACACACACATACACCCACACACACACATAAACACACACCCACACACACACAGACATACACCCACACACACATACACCCACACACACACACACTCACACCCACCCACACACACACATACATCCACACATTCCCCCACGCACACATACATCCACACACCCACACCCACACACACACCCACACCCACACACACCCACACACACATACATACACACACACATACACCCACACACACACATACACACACATACAGACACAGACACAAACACACACACACACACACACACCCATACACACACACACACACACACACCCACACACACACACACACACACATACACCCACACACACACCCACACATCCACCCACATCCACACACACACCCACACACACACACACACACACACACATACCCACACATACTCACAAACATACACGCACACACACACCCACATACACCCA
>NC_054497.1:14745343-14752843 GCF_017639515.1 Carcharodon carcharias
TGTATCTAACCCCATGCTGTACCTGCCCTGGGAGTGTTTGATGGGGACGGTGTAGAGGGAGCTTTACTCTGTATCTAACCCCGTGCTGTACCTGTCCTGGGAGTGTTTGATGGGGACAGTGTAGAGGGGGCTTTACTCTGTATCTAACCCCGTGCTGTACCTGTCCTGGGAGTGTTTGATGGGGACGGTGTAGAGGGAGCTTTACTCTGTATCTAACCCCGTGCTGTACCTGTCCTGGGAGTGTTTGATGGGGACAGTGTAGAGGGAGCTTTACTCTGTATCTAACCCTGTGCTGTACCTGTCCTGGGAGTGTTTGATGGGGACAGTGTAGAGGGAGCTTTACTCTGTATCTAACCCCGTGCTGTACCTGTCCTGGGAGTGTTTGATGGGGACGGTGTAGAGGGAGCTTTACTCTGTATCTAACCCCGTGCTGTACCTGTCCTGGGAGTGTTTGATGGGGACGGTGTAGAGGGAGCTTTACTCTGTATCTAACCCCGTGCTGTACCTGTCCTGGGAGTGTTTGATGGGGACAGTGTAGAGGGAGATTTACTCTGTATCTAACCCCGTGCTGTGCCTGTCCTGGGAGTGTTTGATGGGGACGGTGTAGAGGGAGATTTACTCTGTATCTAACCCCGTGCTGTGCCTGTCCTGGGAGTGTTTGATGGGGACAGTGTAGAGGGAGCTTTACTCTGTATCTAACCCCGTGCTGTACCTGTCCTGGGAGTGTTTGATGGGGACAGTGTAGAGGGAGCTTTACTCTGTATCTAACCCCATGCTGTGCCTGTCCTGGGAGTGTTTGATGGGGACAGTGTAGTGGGAGATTTACTCTGTATCTAACCCCGTGCTGTGCCTGTCCTGGGAGTGTTTGATGGGGACAGTGTAGTGGGAGATTTACTCTGTATCTAACCCCGTGCTGTGCCTGTCCTGGGAGTGTTTGATGGGGACAGTGTAGTGGGAGATTTACTCTGTATCTAACCCCGTGCTGTGCCTGTCCTGGGAGTGTTTGATGGGGACAGTGTAGAGGGAGATTTACTCTGTATCTAACCCCGTGCTGTACCTGTCCTGGGAGTGTTTGATGGGGACGGTGTAGAGGGAGATTTACCCTGTATCTAACCCCGTGCTGTACCTGTCCTGGGAGTGTTTGATGGGGACAGTGTAGAGGGAGATTTACTCTGTATCTAACCCCGTGCTGTGCCTGTCCTGGGAGTGTTTGATGGGGACAGTGTAGAGGGAGATTTACTCTGTATCTAACCCCGTGCTGTGCCTGTCCTGGGAGTGTTTGATGTGACCATGTCCTGCTCACTATTCCGTAATGACATCGGGAAAAACTCCTGCATGCTGGGAGGCCTGGCAGGACTGGGCTGGGGTGTGATGGCCCTTGCAGCCAAATATCCCACAAAGGTTCCTCGTCTGCCTTCACATCTCAGGTGCTGGATGGCAGTCAATGGATCCAGCAGCTCCAGAGGAGCGGGAGGATTGCAAATAAGTAATGACATCTTGTCGTCTAATTCTTGGTGTGCACCAAGACACAGTAAGCAGAGAATGCTTATTCTGACGGTTTGATATTTTCAGCTTCTGTGTTGATCCTACACGTGCCAAGACATGTAGCCTGTGTATAAATCTGACCTCCCTAATCTCTGATACCTCCTATGTGTTTCACCCAATTCCCACATCTTCCTTTTCCAGGGTTATTTGGTCCTCTTTGCCATGGATCGATTAAAGGACATCACCTTCACAGAGGAATACAATAAATTGTTCCCAACACAGTCAACCCCTCCTCTCGCGTAACTGCACCATCCTGCACAGCTTTCAAACACTCAGTCTCTTTGGGGCAGGGGCTGAACACCACATGAGCTGTTAGACTATCTGGCTTACCAGAGCAGCTTTGTCTTCTGCTGCTGTAACTCTTGATTGTGGCGACTAATCTGATTAACAAGGGAGAAAGTGATTTTGATTTTCTCACCTGTAGAGATCAGCAGGTGCAGCTTCTGTGTTTTGCCCCCCTCTCGATCCCTGTCTCTCTCTGGCAGGCCGTTGACTGTCAGTCAGTATGTGTGATGTCAAAGATGCTCAGGAACCCTCAGAATCAGCTCACAGTTGTCTTCCTGTCTCGTCACCATCCCACATTTTCTGCTGCTGCATTTAGCCCCTGTCGCCTGCACCACCACTGCCCCCCCCAACACTCTGCTGGTTGTAACTGACTTTATTTAACACACATCATCATTTCAGTTCAAAATTACTTTATTTCTGTGAACAGGAAGCAGTCGATGACTCCTCATCCTTTTACGGAAAAGGAATTCCATCCCTTTTCTGCTTTCTGAGTTGCATAGAGCAGAGTGGGGAGTGGGAGACACAGTCAGCGTCTCTCACCACCCCTGACCCCCTCTGTCCCCCTTCACCCCCTGACCCCCTCTGTCCCCCTTCACCCCCTGACCCCCTCTGTCCCCCTTCACCCTCTGACCCCCTCTGTCCCCCTTCACCCCCTGACCCCCTTTGTCCCCTTCACCCCCTGACCCCCTCTGTCCCCCTTCACCCCATAACCCACCCTATCCCCCTTCACCCCACTGACCTGCACTGACCCCTTCAATCCCTGACCCTGCCCTGTCCCCTTTCAGCCCCCTTAACCCCTCTGACCCTTTCACCTCCTGACCTGCCCTCTCCCCCTTCACCCCGCCACGCCCTCTCCCCCTTCACCCCGCCACGCCCTCTCCCCCTTCACCCCCACCACGCCCTCTCCCCCTTCACCCCCACCACGCCCTCTCCCCCTTCACCCCGCCACGCCCTCTCCCCCTTCACCCCGCCACGCCCTCTCCCCCTTCGCCCCCGCCACGCCCTCTCCCCCTTCGCCCCGCCACGCCCTCTCCCCCTTCGCCCCCGCCACGCCCTCTCCCCCTTCGCCCCTGCCACGCCCTCTCCCCCTTCGCCCCCGACACGCCCTCTCCCCCTTCGCCCCCGCCACGCCCTCTCCCCCTTCGCCACGCCCTCTCCCCCTTCGCCACGCCCTCTCCCCCTTCGCCACGCCCTCTCCCCCTTCGCCCCGCCCTCTCCCCCTTCGCCGCGCCCTCTCCCCCTTCGCCCCCGCCATGCCCTCTCCCCCTTCGCCCCCGCCACGCCCTCTCCCCCTTCGCCCCGCCCTCTCCCCCTTCGCCCCGCCCTCTCCCCCTTCGCCCCGCCCTCTCCCCCTTCGCCACGCCCTCTCCCCCTTCGCCCCGCCACGCCCTCTCCCCCTTCGCCCCGACACGCCCTCTCCCCCTTCGCCCCGACACGCCCTCTCCCCCTTCGCCCCGCCACGCCCTCTCCCCCTTCGCCCCGACACGCCCTCTCCCCCTTCCCCCCCCCGACACGCCCTCTCCCCCTTCCCCCCCCCGACACGCCCTCTCCCCCTTCCCCCCCCGACACGCCCTCTCCCCCTTCCCCCCCGACACGCCCTCTCCCCCTTCCCCCCCCGACACGCCCTCTCCCCCTTCCCCCCCCCGACACGCCCTCTCCCCTTCTCCCCCTTCACACCCCACCCCCCCCCCAACACATTCTCTCCCCCTTCATCCCCCGACACGCCCTCTCCTCCTTGGCACGAATTATTTATCTTTGTCACTTTCTCCATTCCAGCGAATAGCCTTCACCTGACACCTGGATGACGGTTTTACATCAGCTCCTTTGCGCAGATCCAAACTACTGGTTGTATATTAGCTTTCACTCTTCCCTCCACCCCAACAATTTTTCCATTGTTTACTGCTGAGCAGGGGACTGGAATCTGTAGATCCTAAATTTGCATGTTTTAGAATTGAATTGATGTCTGACAAAGGCTCTTGTACGTTAAGAAGTGGGTTAATCTCCTCAGCTCAGCTGACAGAAGTCAGTGACAATTTCTATTTTCTATGTCTGCCTATGTGTGTCATTTATCTGCAGATGCAGAACAATTTACAGCTTGGATTTGTCGCACTGCACACATTAAAGACCTTTAAAACTGACACCTAATGTGTTAACCATGTAAACTTTGATCTAACCCATAATGTGCTTTCAGAAGGTCATTTTTTAACATTCTGCATGTTAACAACACTAACTGCTGTGTCCTCCCTTTGTCCCATCTCTTGTCTGTTTTTCTGTCACCCCCCTCTCTCTCTGTGGTTCGCCCCCCTCTCTCTCTGTGGTTCCCCCCCTCTCTCTCTGTGGTTCCCCCCCTCTCTCTCTGTGGTTCCCCCCCCACCCCATCTCTCTCTCTATGGTTCCCCCCCCACCCCGTCTCTCTCCCTCTGGTTCCTCCCCCGTCTCTCTCTGGGGTTCCCCCTTCTCTCTCTCTCTCTCTCTCTCTTTCTCTCCCTCTGTGCTCCCCCCACTCTTTCTCGTTCTCGCTGGGTTCTCTCCCCTCCACTGTCTCCCTTTGCCTCTGTTCTCTGCATCTGTCTGTGATTTCTCTCTCTCTCGCGGCTGCCCCCTCTCGTTCTGTCCCTCTCTCTCGCTCTCTGTCTCCATTGAAAGGCTGCTCAGGCGTTCCTGGGATACCAGAGGTACCGTCTGGGGGCCGACTCTGCCCTTTTCTCGCAGGACTACACGGATCCGAGCCAGGACCCCTCAGCCCCTTACACCCCGTACATCTCCGGTGATGAAATGGAAGTCCCAGGGTCTTACCAGCAACCCCTCTCGACAGGCGCCTACACCAGCAGCTCGGAGGGATATCAGACCCAGGACTACTGAGCACTCTGAGGGTGAGCAAACTGACAGCCAGGAGAGAGTAAAACAGAAATGAGAATCCCTCGCAGAGAATCTTTACACATTTTACTGGGCAACCCTTGGTTTAAACAAGAGAAAACTCTGACAAACCAGAAGTGTGCATCATCACTTTGTTTGAAGTTACATTGTCTTTGGGTCAGAGTTTAATATCCTTCAGTTTGAGCCGCACTTTGTAACTCCTGCAGATCCTCAAAGTGGATATAAAATACCTGATTTCTTAGTCGTCTGTTCTCTAAGACCCGGATCAGTTGAGTGCAGGTCATTTTTGATGCAATGGTTTATATATATATATATGTATATATTTATTTTAATTAAAGGTTTATTTATTGACTTGTGAAGGCGGTCGGTCACTTAAAGCTTGTCTCCTCTCCCGACACCTTCACGCAAGGATTTCCCACAATCGTGCCCCCCCCCCCACCCCCAACCCCCCTCCTCCGCAACAGAGGGTACGTCTGTCCCTCCCTCCCACTCCCTCCCTAAGCATCAGGATCTGTTCAAAACGCACACGTGCACAGGGTGTTTACACACCGGGCTGGGAGGAGGGGAGCAAAGGTGTGAATCCGAAATCCAGATGCCCACTGACACTGAGGTGAGAGACTGCGGGGTGGGGGTGGTGGGAGAAAGAGCCTGGAGTTGTTAAACGTGCTTCATTGGTTGGTGTTTGACAGGGGTTGGTGGGGGAGGGGAGCAGGAGAGAGAGTTTGGGGTGAAGGAAACCTATTCTCACTTATTTAAAAGCACAAAAATAACATGCAAACCATTTTATTTTTGGAGGGGGCCAGGTGAGGGGAGAGAAGCACAGAGGTTTCTCTCCACTGGAACAGTGTTTCCTATGTCCCAGCTGTTTTAAACGTTGCAAACCTAGAGGAGGGGTTGGGGGGTGGTTGCTGCCAGGGGTCATGGGCGTGCACCGGACGTGGCAGGGGTCATGGGCGTGCATCGGACGTGGCAGGGGTCATGGGCGTGCACCGGACGTGGCGGGGGTCATGGGCGTGCACCGGATGTGGCGGGGGTCATGGGCGTGCACCGGACGTGGCGGGGTCATGGGCGTGCACCGGACGTGGCGGGGGTCATGGGCGTGCACCGGACGTGGCGGGGGTCATGGGCGTGCACTGGACGTGGCAGGGGTCATGGGCGTGCACTGGACGTGGCGGGGGTCACGGGCGTGCACTGGACGTGGCGGGGTCACGGGCGTACACTGGACGTGGCGGGGGTCACGGGCGTGCACTGGACGTGGCGGGGGTCACGGGCGTGCACTGGACGTGGTGGAGGTCATGGGCGTGCACCGGACGTGGCAGAGGTCATGGGCGTGCACCGGACGTGGCATGGTGGTCGCGTAAGGGAATTTTCACCTCTATCATGACACAGTGTCTGGGTGGCGGTGCAGGGTGGGGCAACACTTCGAGTTTAATTTGTTTCTCCCCCCTACCACTCCTTGTATGATTTCTGTGTGTGTGTGAGAGAGAGAGAGTGTGTGTGTGAGAGAGAGAAAGTGTGTGTGTGTGTGTGTGAGAGAGAGAAAGTGTGTGTGTGTGTGTGTGAGAGAAAGTGTGTGTGTGAGAGAGAAAGTGTGCGTGTGTGTGTGAGAGAGAGAAAGAGTGATTGTGTGAGAGAGAAACAGTGTGTGTGTCTGAGAGAGAGAAAGAGAGTGTGTGTGTGAGAGAGAAAGTGTGTGTGTGTGTGAGAGAGAAAGTGTGTGTGTGAGAGAAAGTGTGTGTGTGTGTGAGAGAGAAAGTGTGTGTGTGTGTGTGAGAGAAAGTGTGTGTGTGTGTGTGAGAGAGAAAGTGTGTGTGTGTGTGTGTGAGAGAAAGTGTGTGTGTGTGAGAGAGAAAGTGTGTGTGTGTGAGAGAGAAAGTGTGTGTGTGTGAGAGAGAAAGTGTGTGTGTGTGAGAGAGAAAGTGTGTGTGTGTGAGAGAGAAAGTGTGTGTGTGTGAGAGAGAAAGTGTGTGTGTGTGAGAGAGAAAGTGTGTGTGTGTGAGAGAGAAAGTGTGTGTGTGTGAGAGAGAAAGTGTGTGTGTGTGAGAGAGAAAGTGTGCGTGTGTGAGAGAGAGAAAGTGTGCGTGTGTGAGAGAGAGAAAGTGTGTGCGTGTGTGAGAGAGAAAGTGTGTGTGTGTGTGTGAGAGAGAAAGTGTGTGTGTGTGAGAGAGAAAGTGTGTGTGTGTGAGAGAGAGAAAGTGTGTGTGTGTGAGAGAGAGAAAGTGTGTGTGTGTGTGAGAGAGAGAAAGTGTGTGTGTGTGAGAGAGAGAAAGTGTGTGTGTGTGAGAGAGAGAAAGTGTGTGTGTGTGAGAGAGAGAAAGTGTGTGTGTGTGAGAGAGAGAAAGTGTGTGTGTGTGAGAGAGAGAAAGTGTGTGTGTGTGAGAGAGAGAAAGTGTGTGTGTGTGTGAGAGAGAAAGTGTGTGTGTGAGAGAGAGAAAGTGTGTGTGTGTGTGAGAGAAAGTGTGTGTGTGTGAGAGAGAATGTGTGTGTGTGTGTCAGAGAAAATGTGTGTGTGTGTGAGAGAAAGTGTGTGTGTGTGAGAGAAAGTGTGTGTGTGTGAGAGAAAGTGTGTGTGTGTGAGAGAAAGTGTGTGTGTGTGAGAGAAAGTGTGTGTGTGTGAGAGAAAGTGTGTGTGTGAGAGAAAGTGTGTGTGTGTGAGAGAAAGTGTGTGTGTGTGAGAGAAAGTGTGTGTGTGTGAGAGAAAGTGTGTGTGTGTGAGAGAAAGTGTGTGTGAGAGAGAAAGTGTGTGTGTGTGTGAGAGAGAAAGTGTGTGTGTGTGTGAGAGAGAGTGTGTGT